>NC_139534.1:15160333-15180481 GCF_965153285.1 Podarcis tiliguerta | reverse complement strand
TGGGTCTCCAGATATTGTTGGACTACAACTCCCATCATTCCTAGGAAGCATGACCAGTGGTCAGGGATGATGGGAGTTGTAGTCCAACAACATCTGGGGACCCATGGGTTGAGAACCGCCTTGGATGCTGGGGGAGAAAGGCGACCCAGATGTTCCCAGCAGATGTAACTGGGCTGTTAATGATTTTGAAGAACAAATAACATTATTCTGATTGGGTACAGTCTGCTCCTTTCTGCAGCCCCCCCTTCCCCCATTCAAACCCTTCTCTGTGTCTGCTGCCAAATCCCGCTCGGCAAAATGAATACTCACTGCTGTTGTCGCTATTAATTATAATTGCCTTACTTTGATACATTTTGCTGCATTAGCCACTCGGAGTGCAGGACTCTTGACATTCACATTTGCATGGTGGTGCAGACAGGTTTAGCTGCAGAAGAGAAGAAAGAGCACCCTATTATAGGAAAAAAGGAAGGAGGGTTGTGTGGGTCAACCAGACCTTCTGTAGTTTGTACATTCTACTCTGGTTGTGGGATGAAGTGATGAGATGGGCCTTTCCACAGTTCAGCCTCCATCCAGTCCAAAATGAGCCTTCTCCAAGAGTCTCTGATGTACCCTTTTTGGTGCCTGCTAAAAACATTTTTGTTTAGACAGGCCTACCCAGATACAGGTGGCGCTGTGGTCTAAACCACTGAGCCTCTTGGGCTTGCCAGTCAGAAGGTTGGCGGTTCAAATCCCCATGACAGGGTGAGCTCCCATTGCTCAGTCCCAGCTCCTGCCAACCTAGCAGTTCGAAAGCACACCAGTGCAAGTAGATAAATAGATACCACTGCTACAGGAAGGTAAGCTGCGTTTCTGTGCACTCTGGCTTCCATCACGGTGTTCTGTTGTGCCAGAAGCGGTTTAGTCATGCTGGCCACATGACCCGGAAAGCTGTCTGCGGACAAATGCTAGCTCCCTTGGCCTAAAAGCGAGATGAGCGCCACAACCCCATAGTCACCTTGAACTGGACTTAACCATCCAGGGCTCCTTTACCTTTTATGTACCCAGATATTTAGAAAGTCAGTGTGAGTTTTAACCTGTTTTTAGTTTTCTGCTATCTTAACTTTTTGAAAGTCTAAAATTATTGTTGATCATTCCTCTTATTGATAATGTTGCTGCTTTTCCCCCCTGTGAACCACTTTGAGCTCTCTCTCTTTTTACACTCGAGCAGCGTATAATTTTAATGAAATAAATCAATAAAAATAAATGGCATGGAGCATAAGAAGAACCCATCTAAGCCAACATTGTCTTCTTGTGATGGCTAACCCAAATGCCTATGGGAAGCCCATAAGTGGGACTTGACAGCACACTTCTCTCATGTGTTCCCCTTGTTTTTGGAGGCGCACTGCTTCCAACAGAGGAGAGAAAAACATAGCCATTGAAAACTTGTAGGCATTGATAGCCTTATCCTCCATGAATCTCCAAGAAATGGAGGACGGGATAATACCCCCCTGCTGCCTAAAGGGAGAGAAATCACATGAACCAGGTGGCTACTCAATTGAGCAATCAGTTCTTACTGTGAAAATTATCTGGGGTGCTCTGTTACCTGTATCGACTAGCTGTTTCTTGAAAGGAGTGTTTCAAACGTAAACTGAATTTAAAAATGGGGAAGAATAAGTTACTTCAATCTTTCAGTGCATTGCCCCTACCCCATGCCACCCAAAATTGCAATAATTTCCATGAAGACTTTACTATGTGAAGGGATAGTATACTTAGTGTATGCTTTTTGTGGCAAACCTGGGTTTGGTTCTGTGGAATGGGTTTGCTTCTATAAAATGAGGGTGCCTGGCTTACTAGCAATACATGTGAAAAGGATCTAGGGGTCTTGGTGGGCCCCAAGATTAAGATGAGTCAACAGTGTGATGAGTCAACAGTGTGATGCAAGATTAAGATGTGTCAATAGTGTGATGCAGCAGCAGCAGCAGCAAAAAAAAAAAAAAAAGGTACAGTGGAACCTTGGTTTTCGAGCATCTCAGAAGCCGAACAATTTGGAACCTGAATTCTGAAAACCCTGATGTAATTGCTTCCATTTTCGAATGCGCCTCAGAAGCCGAGGCATGTTTTTCATTTTCCGTCATTGACTTCACAGCCAGCCCATTGATCTTCGGTTTTCGAACATTCTGGAAGTCAAATGGTCTTCCGGAACTGATTACGTTCAAAAACTGAGGCTCCACTGTAATGCTATAGGGTTCAGATCAAGGGAAGGAACAGTACTGCTCTATTCTGCCTTGGTCAGACCACACCTGGAGTACTGTGTCCAGTTCTGGGCACCACAATTTAAGAAGGATGTTGACAAAGTGGAATGTGTGCAGAGGAGGGCAACCGAGATGATCAAGGGTCTGGAAACCAAGCCTTATGAGGAACGCTTGAAGGAGCTGGGTATGTTTAGCCTGGAAAATAGGAGACTGAGAGGAGATATGATGTTGTTTAGTCGTTTAGTCGTGTCCGACTCTTCGTGACCCCATGGACCAGAGCACGCCAGGCACGCCTGTCTTCCACTGCCTCCCGCAGTTTGGTCAGACTCATGTTTGTAACTTCGAGAACACTGTCCAACCATCTCGTCCTCTGTCGTCCCCTTCTCCTTGTACCCTTAATCTTTCCCAACATCAGGGTCTTTTCCAGGGAGTCTTCTCTTCTCATGAGGTGGCCAAAGTATTGGAGCCTCAGCTTCACGATCTGTCCTTCCAGTGAGTGCTCAGGGCTAATTTCCTTAAGAATGTATGTGTTTCATCTTCTTGCAGTCCATGGGATATGATAGCCATCTTCAAATATCTCAAGGGCTGTCATGTGGAAGCGGGAACAAGCTTCTCTCTCCTGCTCTGGAGGGTAGGCCTCGAACCAATGGTTTCAAGTTACAAGAAAGGAGATTCCGACAAAACATCAGGAATAACTTTCTGACAGTAAGAACTGTTTGACAGGGCAACAGACTCCCGCAGGAGGTTGTGGTTTCTCCTTCCTTGGAGGTTTTTAAGCAGAGGTTGGATGGCCATCTGTCATGGATGTTTTAGCTGAAATTCCTGCATTGCTGGGGGTTGGACTAGATGACTCTTGGCTTCCCTTCCATCTCTACAATTCTATGATTCTAAGTGGCCCTTAACAATATTCCATGTTTCCACTCTGATTCCGTATTGGAAGCAGTAGCTCCAAGCTGCAGAGGATTAGCACATATTCCTTACTTCTTTTTCAAAATGTGAAAATGTGTGTATGTGTGTGGGAAGGCGCCCACCCAGCCATGCACACCCACGGTTTAGCATTCCATTAGTGACGATCCTTCACTCTGTTAAAAAAACAAAGGCTATTCAGTTTAAAGTCTTTAACGTCTTGCTTCTTTTAATCTGCGAAAGCTCCTTGTCTCCAAAAGAGGATCATATATTACTGGCATTATTCCCACCTTTAATGCATTTTGCACCAGCGTAGGCTTCATGAATATTTGAAGCAAGCCAGTGGCTGTGCCCATTTATTAAGCTCTCGATTGCGATCTATCGGTAAATCGGGCATTCACTTGTCGCTCGCTTTGGGGCTTTATTTCTGAGCTTGCTAAGAAAACAATTGACTCGGGATGACAGGGAGTGATTCACTGTAACGCCCCTGATAAAAGCACACATGCACAAAAAGGCAAGAGGAGCATTAAGGCTTTGAGCAGGGAGGCGCATTTCAGAGATCATCCCTTCACATGTGCATGTACAGACACACACTCTCTCTCTCTCTCAGTTTTTAAAGCATCTCAGAGTTCTCAGGGAGGGTATAAATAGAACATATCAAAGGGAGAGCCCTTTCATTTTGCAAAGTGGCTTAATGTCAGCTCATGAGCATGTCAAAAAAGTCCTAGACTTGTTTTGTTACAGGTCAACAAGAGTGGAAGCTCTTGTTCCTCTGGACTACTTGTAATCTATAAAGATGGCAGAAGCTCTTCAGAGTTGAAGTAGCTTGATATAACACATGAAAATGCTCTTTTATTTCAAGGGAAAATGAGAGAGGTTGGTGTTATCTTCAGATGAAGGTTAACCTTTTGAAAAAACCTCCCCTTTCTAGCATACGCAGAAGGATCAAAAACTTGCAGTCCTTTTGCATTCATAATTACTGTGTGATCTGTTACTTTTTAAAAAAAGGAGAGTTTGAGTGCTACAGCAAAGAATACTTATTATTCTTATTATATATGAATATGGAATTTGTAATTATGTCAGCTACTAAAGTAAGTGTTGATAGCTTTACGTTAGGGTGCTGTCAGCTGTCAGCACTCACATTTTGTGGCTTCCAAGCTTCTGCTTATTTGCAGAAGAATAAATACATATCTTCTCTTTTTAAGTTGCATCCTTTCTTTTAAGGTATTATTAATTAATTTATTAATTAATTAATTAATTAATTTATACCCTGCCCATCTGGCTGAGTTTCCCCAGCCACTCTGGGGAATTTTAATGAATATTGGGAATATTAATGAATGACAATATCAGCATCGTAGCTGATGTCACTTGAACTCTTGGTACACGTGGTGATTTGATGTGCATAACATTCCGTGAACCTTGGAGTGTTGGGGCTTTTGTTTGTAGGTTTTTATTGGAATGGAAATAAATAAACATCACTCTTAACAAATCCTCATTAGGCCATAAAGCTCATTGGGTGACCTTGGGCCAGTCACTTCCTCTCAACCTACCTCACTGGGTTTTTGTGGGGATTAAATGAGGAGGAGAGAGAAACATGTATATGTATCAGTGCTATTTTTCTAGAAGCAGAGGTACCAAAATTCACCATTGAGGCCTCCCTTGTTCTCTTTTTATGGCTATGACTCCCACGTGAGAGAAGTTGGAATTGAATTCCCGCAAGTTCTGGTTGGGAAAAATAGCCCTGCATGTACTCCACCTTCAAGCTTCTTGGAGAACAGGATGAGACATAAATGAAATAGATAAATTGATAAATTGTTGTTGTTGTTTAGTCGTTTAGTCGTGTCCGACTCTTCATGACCCCATGGACCAGAGCACGCCGGGCACTCCTGTCTTCCACTGCCTCCCGCAGTTTGGTCAAACTCATGCTGGTAGCTTCGAGAACACTGTCCAACCATCTCATCCTCTGTCGTCCCCTTCTCCTTGTGCCCTCCAGCTTTCCCACCATCAGGGTCTTTTCCAGGGAGTCTTCTCTTCTCATGAAGCGGCCAAAGTATTGGAGCCTCAGCTTCAGGATCTGTCCTTCCAATGAGCACTCAAGACTGATTTCCTTCAGAATGGAGAGGTTTGCTCTTCTTGCAGTCCATGGGACTCTTGAGTCTCCTCCAGCACTGCTGTCACCATCTGCAGTGATCATGGAGCCCAAGAAAGTAAAATCTCTCACTGCCTCCATTTTGATAAATTGATAAATAGGCTACTTCAAATTCCTTTCCTAGAGAGCAACCAGCTGGACAACAACAACAGAGACGACAACAACAACCACAACAACAAACCAGTGATTGATTAGGAGTGTGGGGCAGCAGGGCACAATATGAAGCTAAATTAATGACTGCACAGCACCTGGAGATACAGCTGAATTTGAACCCCCACCCCGCTCCCAAGTCACTTTGTGCTAACATGGCTATTTTGAATGCAAACATTATTCCACTTAGAGCCACTCCCATCCACCACCAGGATGCGTATGTAACCAAACGGCCATTCCTTAACCTCATATTTCTTCTCTAATTGCAGGTATACGTTATATGCAAATTCTACAGCATGCCAGTGCAGTAAGTGAAAGCCCACATCAATACCCTCAAACCAAATTCTCATGCAAATAAACTCCATTATAAGAGCGTGGAAGTCTGTACAAATCATGCTGCTGTCAGCAGCAACTACCCTAAAATCAATATTGCTCGAGCCAATCGATATTTATCTTTATTATGGCCAAATATATCCCAAAATAAAGCAAGGGAAACATGCAAAGAAAACGGGTGTCTGATTTTTGCCAGCTTCTCAATCCATGCGTCAATTAGATTGGAAGAGCGGTTCTGTATCTGCTTGTTTTAGCCAGAGCATCTGAACATGATGATGTAATCCTGAGATTGGTGTGCAAAAGCTCTAAGAGGCAGCTTGAAAGCTCAAGTACACCACACAGGAAATGACTGTTTACTAATGTTCAACAGGGTGCACAAAAACTATGTGACCTTCTAGGAGTATAGCATCTAGATCAAGGGAAGTAATAGTGCCACTGTATTCTGCTCTGGTCAGACCTCACCTGGAGTACTGTGTCCAGTTCTCGGCACCACAGTTCAAGAAGGACACTGACAAACTGGAACACGTCCAGAGGAGGGCAACCAAAATGGTCAAAGGCCTGGAAACGATGCCTTATGAGGAACGGCTAAGGGAGCTGGGCATGTTTAGCCTGGAGAAGAGGAGGTTAAGGGGTGATATGATAGCCATGTTCAAATATATAAAAGGATGTCACATAGAGGAGGGAGAAAGGTTGTTTTCTGCTGCTCCAGAGAAGCGGACACGGAGCAATGGATCCAAACTACAAGAAAGAAGATTCCACCTAAACATTAGGAAGAACTTCCTGACAGTAAGAGCTGTTCGACAGTGGAATTTGCTGCCAAGGAGTGTGGTGGAGTCTCCTTCTTTGGAGGTCTTTAAGCAGAGGCTTGACAGCCATATGTCAGGAGTGCTCTGATGGTGTTTCCTGCTTGGCAGGGGGTTGGACTCGATGGCCCTTGTGGTCTCTTCCAACTCTATGATTCTATGATTCTTGCGCTAGATTCTGAAGAATCTAGCTATGGCAGCATTCAGCGATGTCCTGCAATTGGTATAGCTCTAAGGGCAAATTTATAATCCATTAAATGCCTTTTTCCCCCTTACGTTACAGACTCAAAACAGAAATAGATAGTTGCAATACAGTAGTTCCTGCTTCTCCCTTCCTTCAAATTGGAGCAGGGGAACAATGTTGTTGAATTCTCACCCTCCTTAACCCAGCTGGAAGGGCACAGCTTTCTCGCCCCTGATTTAAGTAGTGGAGCTGCTTGATTAGTACTTTTGCTAGATTTGGTTTCATGTTTGGTTTTGGAACAAATCCAGAATGGCAGTCAAGTCATGTGCTTGCTCAGAAGTGCAGGGAATGGTAGACCAGTTGAGGACTTGCTCTGTTGCACCTCATAAAGTGTTGGACTCCCTCCCCTCAGAGGTGTATCTTGCTGCTTCATGGTATAACTTTGGGCATAGGCTGAAGAAACCCCTCTTTACCCTTGTCTTTGATGATAGGGACATGGGTGGCGCTGTGGGTAAAACCTCAGCGCCTAAGACTTAACCTGAAGCACCACTTTAGCTAATGGGGCCTCCTGCTGCTGCTGCGCCGCCGGAGCACGATTTCTGTTCTCATCCTGAAGCAAAGTTCTTAACCTGAAGCACTATTTCTGGGTTAGCGGAGTCTGTAACCTGAAGCGTATGTAACTTGAAGCATATGTAACCCGAGGTACCACTGTATGTTGCAAGCATGTGCTTATCTGGGGTGGGGTGGGGGTTGTGTAGCGTGTCTGTGTGTTTTTCAAAAACAAAGTGGATTACTGCAGGGCCTTTTTTCAGCCAGAACTCGCCAGAATTCTGTTGTGGCACCTCTCGAGTGGGCGCCATTGCTATTCTAAGAGAACGAGGGAAGTGTTCGTGGTGAGTTCTGGCACCCATTTTCTTAGAAAGATGGCACTGGATCGGTGGCTGATTTGCCATATTTCACTCCTTTATGGGTATTAGGTACCGTATTTTTCGCTCTATAAGATGCACCGGACCACAAGACGCACCTAGTTTTTGGAGGAGGAAAACAAGAAAAAGAATATCCTGAATCTCAGAAGCCAGAACAGCGAGAGGGATCGCTGCGCAGTGAAAGCAGTAATCCCTCTTGCTGTTTTGGCTTCTGGGATAGCTGCGCAGCCTGCATTCGCTCCATAAGACGCACATACATTTCCCCTTACTTTTTAGGAGGGGAAAAGTGAGTCTTATAGAGCAAAAAATACGGTATCTTGCAGTGGCTGGTACTTGCTCCCCACCCATGCCATAAAATCAAAGGGCACAGTTTGCATGCTGAGTGAACTCAGCAAAATACCGCTACATTATTATATAACTCCCTGTGTTTAAGAGAGCCTTTCTTTGCATGCTTGGGAAAGTACCCATAAAGGATAATATGATAATGCACATCAAATATTAATGTGCATTGACACCTAATCTTCTGTGTACATCAGGGCATTACAGCATGAACGAACATGGGTAGGCGCTTTGGACTGGACTATTTGGGGGCGGGGAGAAACCTTTCATCACACACACACACCCCACTTTGTCTGCCTGCGCACAAAATATACGGAAATAAAGTATCCTCCCACACACATCCCCATCAGCTTATACATTTCGCTGAAGTCATGCCCTAGTAGTAAAATGACTGGTGCCTTGATGACGGCCTATTTAGCCGCAATAAAAAGCCGATTGGCTTAATGTGCAATCAAAAAAGGGGTGACATTTATTGCTTCAGTTTTATGACGCCGTGAACCGAGTGAGTTTTTGAGCCTTACAGTGCCTTCAGGGGGCACGGGGATCACCGGCAATGCATCTTATTTATACCGTTTCCAATTTCCAACTAGCATTTTAGCAATAAATAGATTGTGTTGGTATTGAGTTTCATGTAAGTATGTTTAAGAAAGCAAGAGCACGATTTTGTAGGTCAGAAATCTGGGCGCGGGCGAGACGGATCAGCAGAGATGTTAACTCTCTGCTTAGCCTCTCTGCTTCCCAGCTGCTGCAAATAGCCAGTTCGCATCTACATACCCTTTGCCTTGTCCTTCTGTGCCTCCTGCCAACCTAAATGTTGTACAATGCTTGGATATCACTAACAACCACAATGCCATTCACAAATATAAAGAAACTAGCTCAGGGGGGACTGGCAAAGTCGGCAAGCTGTATTAAGGACCTTCTTCCCCTTTCACCTGCTGTGGCATTAAGGGGGGGATGAGGAGGTCCTCTCTGCTCCACCTTCCACCTCTCAGGTCACTGCTGGTACTCAGGAGAGCCAGTGTGGTGTAGTGGTTAAGAGCGATAGTGTGATGGCCTGGGATTCCGATTCGGAGGATGAAACAGAGGAATCCCGGCCTGCACAGGAGTCCCCGCCTCCAGGGCCGGCTGAACTGGGGCCAGGCCTAGATGCTGAAGAGCCTGCACCTGTGGCAGTGCATCAGGAGCTGGCCCCAGGTGAAGCCCTTCTGGCCCCAGAGAGGCTTGACGACTCAGTGGCCACAGGTGAGCCTCCTCCAGGGCCCAGTAACCCTTCGGCCTCTCCTGATCTGCAGAGGTTTAGAGCAGAGAGGCGAAGGGAACTGGTTGCCCCCAGGAGGAGTGCTCGCCTTAAGGCCAGAGGAGGCGGGGCTCCTGGGGGCCGGGACCGCCCCTGGCCTTAGAAGAGGATAAAAGCCCAGTCAGCCCGGCCCCAGGTTGCGGGAGCAACGTCGTTGTTGGCTTCGGACCTTCCTGCGTTCTTGATCCCTGCTCGGCCTCCTGTTCCTGACTATCCGGTACTCCTGTTCCCTGCTCGGCCTCCTGTTCCCGATCATCCGGTGTTCCTGTTCCCTGCACAGCCTCCTGTTCCAGCGTTCCTGTTCACCGCCCGGCACTCTGCCTCGGACCTTGCCCCTCTTCGTGTGGACTTTGCTACACCCAAGGTACCTTACCCCCGGGACCAGCACAGTTTGCTCCCGCCACCTCCCGCACTCCCCCTTCGTCGGGGTGCGTTCGGGAAGAGCCAGAGGCCATGGCTGAACAGGCGGCTGCACTGGTGGCTTTGGCCCAGGAGAACCAGGCCTTGTCTCACACCGTGCAGCAGCTCAGTGACGCGGTTGAGGCACTTCAGCAACGCTTGGAAGCCCTACCGGCTCCTGGGGCCGACGCCCCGGCTCCGGGCAAGTACCCAGTGGCTTTGCCTGAGAAATTTGATGGAGCCCCGGCCAGCTTTCCCATGTTCCTGGCCCAGGCCAAACTGTATATTCAGGGGCGAGCCCGGAACTTTCCTGACGACCGTACCAAGGTGCACTTTTTGATTAGCTTGTTAAAGGACCAGGCGGCCAAGTGGGCGTTGCCGCTACTCAGGCAAGACTCCCCCTTGCTGGCAGACTATACGGGGTTTTGCAATCGTTTGGAGGCCGCGTTCGGCAACCCCCAGAAAGAGAGTCAAGCCAACCGGGCGATTCGGCATTTGAAACAGGGCAAGTCCACGGTGGCCACATATACCACGGAGTTCCGGCTGTTGGCACAGGACTTGACCTGGAATGACTCGGCACTGCGGGACCAGTATCTCGAAGGGCTTTCGGACGAGGTACTGGACCAGTTGGCCACAATGGAACGCCCCACCACGCTGGACACTCTCATTCAACGGAGTCTACAAATAGGCGACCGGTTGGAGGATCGTCGTCAGGCCCGGGGTCGCCGACACTTCCAGTTCACGGCACCAGCTTTTTCCGGCAGCCCCACGGTCACAACTGATTTAACGGAGGAGCCTATGCAGCTCGGGGCAGTGCGGCCACGCCTTTCCCCCGCAGAGAAGGCGCGGCGTCGGGATGGAAATCTCTGTCTTTACTGTGGCGGAAGTGGACACTTCGCTCGGTCCTGCCCTGAGAAACGCCAGCCGCAGGGAAACCGCCAACCCCAGTAGCTGATGGCCCTAGCTACCGGGGGTCCCAAACCGTACAGAATGGGCCCGCACCAATGGACTTGCAACATCTTATGGTTTCGGTACGTTTATACCCTCCAGGTGGGCCCTGGATCCTCACCCATGCTTTGGTAGATTCAGGGGCAACCCGCTCCTATATGGACGCGGCTTTTGCCGCCCATCATCAGGTGCCACTTCGGAACAAGCCAGTACCGGTCCAGGTGGAAGCGATTGACGGACGACTTCTGCGTTCAGGTGCCGTTACTCAGGAGACCCAGCCTCTGGTCCTGTGTCTCCAGCAGCACCGGGAGTTGCGAACTTTGGACATTGCCTCTATGCCCCGCTTCCCCCTGGTGCTCGGGATGGACTGGCTGGAGGCCCACAACGTTCAGATTGACTGGGTCAAACGGACCGTGCACTTCCCAGACCCATGTTCCCATGCTCAATCCGGAACGCTGGCGGCCGCGCCCTCAGAGGAGGCAGCACCCACGCTCCCAGCCGTGTACCAGGACTACCAGGACGTGTTCGAGGAACGGGGGGCAGACCAGCTGCCGCCGCATCGGCCTTTTGACTGCGGCATAGACCTCCAACCCGGAGCGCCTTTACCAGTGAGTCGCTTATATTCCCTAACAGAGCCAGAGCGCGAGGCTTTGCAGGACTTCTTGCGCAAGAACCTGGAGCGTGGGTTCATTAGGCCTTCCACCTCGCCCACCGCGGCGCCGGTGCTTTTTGTTAAGAAGAAATGTGGGGAACTCCGCCCTTGCCATGATTACCGAGCCCTGAACAAAATTACCGTCCCAGACCGGTACCCCTTGCCCCTTATCTCGGAGCTGCTGGAGCGGGTGCAAGGGGCACAGGTGTTCACCAAGCTGGACCTCCGGGGGGCCTACAACTTGATTCGGATCCGAGCCGGGGATGAGTGGAAGACAGCGTTTGGGACCCGGTACGGGCAGTTCGAATATTTGGTTATGCCTTTCGGTTTGTGCAACGCGCCTGCTGTGTTTCAACGCTACATCAACCACGTGTTTCAGGACCTGTTAGACAAGTACGTGGTGGTGTATTTGGATGACATACTGATTTACTCCCGTGACCCGGCTCGCCATGAGGGACATGTCCGGACCGTGCTGCAGCGCTTGCGTGAGCACCGTTTGTACGCAAAGCTCAGCAAGTGCGAGTTCCATCAGCGGACTGTGGACTTCCTTGGTCACCGGCTCTCTCCAGATGGGGTGCAAATGGACCCGGGGAAGGTGACAGCGGTTCAAGAATGGGCGGCACCCCGGAACCGCAAGGACCTACAGCGTTTCCTGGGGTTCGCCAATTACTACCGGACCTTCATCGCTGATTATGCTCATCGCACCACCCCGTTGACCCGGCTACTGCGCCCAAAGACGCCGTTTTCCTGGGACAAGGAGGCAGAGGAGGCGTTTCAGGGGTTGAAGGCCTGTTTCCAGAGGGCACCAATCTTACAACATCCTGACCCCTCTCGACCCTTTGTGGTGGAGACCGACGCTTCCAGTACGGCTCTCGGTGCCGTCTTGTCTCAACAGATTGGTCCTGAAGCGCCACTCTTACCCTGTGCCTTCTATTCCCGCCAGCTCCTACCAGCGGAGCGTAACTATACTGTGTGGGAGCGGGAACTACTGGCCATCAAGGTAGCCTTTGAGGTCTGGCGCCACCATCTTGAGGGGGCACGACATCCGGTGGAGGTGAGAACCGACCACCGGAACCTGGAGTACCTCCAGACCACCCGCAAGCTGAACCAAAGACAGATCCGGTGGGCGTTGTTCTTTTCCCGGTTCCAGTTCCGGATCCGCTACATCCCTAGCTCTCAGAATCAGAAGGCGGATGCCCTGTCCCGGAAACCTGACGACAACGCAGACACGGTACAGCAAGCAGAACCCACCACGATCCTACCTCCGGCTGCATTCCTGGCCACCCAGGAGGCGCAGCCACTGCAGGTTCGGGTGCGGGAACAGCAGCGGGTCGACGCTTGGGCCCAGGAACGACTCCGGGAGCTGGCTGAAGGGTCCAGCCCACAGTATCCGGGGCTGGTCCTGCATCAGGGCCTTCTGCTGCACCACGGTCGTTTGTACATCCCGCCAGGGCCACTACGGCTGGAGGTTCTCCGGATGGCCCATGATGCCCCAGCAGCGGGGCACTTTGGACGGTATCGGACCACCCATCTGGTCAGTCGAGAGTTTTGGTGGCCCCGCCTGAAGGCTGACGTGGCTCGCTACGTTGCTGGTTGTGATGTCTGCCGGCGCGCCAAGGGACCTACCGGGCGACCCCCCGGCCTACTTCAGCCATTGCCAGTTCCACCGCACCCTTGGCACACGGTTTCGTTGGACTTTGTAGTGGACTTACCCTCGTCTCGTGGCTGTACCTGCCTTCTGGTTTTCTCCGACCATTTCACCAAGATGGTGCACTGCGCTCCCTGTCCATCTGTACCCACAGCCAAGGAAACTGCTCAGCTGTACCTTCAGCATGTCTTCCGCCTGCATGGCCTACCTGAGCGCGTGGTGTCCGACCGGGGCGTTCAGTTCACATCCCGGTTCTGGCAAGCACTACACCAGACCCTCGGGACGGAGGTCTGCCTCTCGTCAGCCTATCACCCACAGACCGATGGCCAGACGGAACGGGCGAACGCGGTGCTGGAGCAGTACCTCCGGTGTTACTGCAGCTACCAGCAGGATGACTGGGTCGACCACCTGGCATTGGCGGAGTTCGCCTACAATAACGCGGTGAATGCGTCCACCCAGCAGACCCCGTTCCAGGCCAGTTATGGTTATCATCCACGGCTGTTTCCAGAGGTGCTGCCGACATCCGCAGTCCCGGCGGTGACGGAGTGGCTTCAAGAGCTCCAGTCCCAGCAACAGCTTTTGGTGGAGCAACTGCACCAGGCCAAGGAAGCGTACAAGGCCCAGGCCGACCGCCACCGCCAGGTGGGGCCGGAACTTCGCGTCGGTGACCTGGTTTGGCTCTCCACTCGCCACCTCCACCCCTCTCGACCTTCGCGGAAGTTGGACGCCCGCTTCACCGGCCCGTTCCCTATCGTAGACCAAGTCTCTCCTGTGGCATTTCGTCTCCGGTTACCCGCAACCCTGAAGGTTCACCCGGTCTTCCACAGGTCCCTTTTGAGTCCGGTGGCCCCACCCGACGAGTTCCACCCGAACCGTCCCCGACCGCAGCCAGTGTTGGTTCGGGGAGAGCCTGAGTACGAGGTGGAACGCATCCTGGACTCCCGATACCGCAGGGGGAAGCTGCAGTATCTCATTGACTGGAAGGGGTACGGACCGGAGGACCGTTCCTGGGAACCAGCGGCCAACGTCCACGCACCTGCCTGCCTCCGAGAGTTCCATGCGACGTACCCCGGCAAGCCGGGTCCGGACCCTCGGTTGAGGGGGGGGCCTGGGAGGGGGGATGGTGTGATGGCCTGGGATTCCGATTCGGAGGATGAAACAGAGGAATCCCGGCCTGCACAGGAGTCCCCGCCTCCAGGGCCGGCTGAACTGGGGCCAGGCCTAGATGCTGAAGAGCCTGCACCTGTGGCAGTGCATCAGGAGCTGGCCCCAGGTGAAGCCCTTCTGGCCCCAGAGAGGCTTGACGACTCAGTGGCCACAGGTGAGCCTCCTCCAGGGCCCAGTAACCCTTCGGCCTCTCCTGATCTGCAGAGGTTTAGAGCAGAGAGGCGAAGGGAACTGGTTGCCCCCAGGAGGAGTGCTCGCCTTAAGGCCAGAGGAGGCGGGGCTCCTGGGGGCCGGGACCGCCCCTGGCCTTAGAAGAGGATAAAAGCCCAGTCAGCCCGGCCCCAGGTTGCGGGAGCAACGTCGTTGTTGGCTTCGGACCTTCCTGCGTTCTTGATCCCTGCTCGGCCTCCTGTTCCTGACTATCCGGTACTCCTGTTCCCTGCTCGGCCTCCTGTTCCCGATCATCCGGTGTTCCTGTTCCCTGCACAGCCTCCTGTTCCAGCGTTCCTGTTCACCGCCCGGCACTCTGCCTCGGACCTTGCCCCTCTTCGTGTGGACTTTGCTACACCCAAGGTACCTTACCCCCGGGACCAGCACAGATAGACTCGTAATCTGGTGAACCGGGTTCGCTTCCCCGCTCCTCCACATGCAGCTGCTGGGTGACCTTGGGCTAGTCACACTTCTTTGAAGTCTCTCAGCCCCACTCACCTCACAGAGTGTTTGTTGTGGGGGTGGAAGGGAAGGGAGAATGTTAGTCACTTTGAGACTCCTTCAGGTAGTGATAAAGCGGGATATCAAATCCAAACTCCTCCTCTTCTTCTTCTTCTTCTTCTTCTTCTTCTTCTTCTTCTTCTTCTTCTTCAGGGAGCAAGGTAAAGAAGCAAAGAACAGGGTTTGCCTTCAGTGCACTTAGCAATGTGTCACTCTTTCCAATTTATGCATAGCTCTCCCTTGTATTTTGGTCACATTGAATTCTAATCATTATCATTATCATCATCATCATCATCATCATCATCATTATGCCCTGCTCATTTGGCTGGGCTGCCCCAATCACTCTGGGCAGCTTCCAGCAGATAAATAATAATAAAAAAATGAACATTAAAAACTTCCCGATACTGGGCTGCCTTCAGATGTCGTCTAAAAGTTGTGTAGTTCTTTGTCTCCTTGACATCTGATGGGAGAGCGCCACTGCTGAGAAGGCCCTCTGCCTGGTTCCCTATAACTTCACTTCTCTCAGTGAGGGAACCACCAAAAGGCTCTCAGAGCTGGACCTCAGTGTCCAGGCTGAACGACAGGGGTGGTGTATGTATTGGGCCCCCAATGAAATCACTTAACGTCTTAACAACCTTAAACCTCTATGTATCTCACAGAGGTTCATACACAAGCAATTCCAGATTGTGAGTCTGAGCTTTGTGAGGCATATTTTAAAATTCTCCTTTGCTATTTGGAATCCCAAAATTCTCTCATACCTGTGGTGATAGATAGATGATAGATGATAGATAGATGATAGATAGATAGATAGATATAGATATAGATATAGATAGATATAGATTAGATAGATATAGATAGAGAGAGATAGAGAGATAGAGATGATAGATAGATGATAGATAGATGATAGATAGATGATAGATAGAGAGAGATAGAGAGAGAGAGATGATAGATAGATGATAGATAGATGATAGATAGATAGATGATGATGATAGATAGATAGATAGATAGATATAGATAGATAGATATAGATAGATGATAGATAGATAGATAGATAGATAGATAGATAGATGATAGATAGATAGATAGATAGATAGATGATAGATGATAGATAGATAGATGATAGATGATAGATAGATGATAGATAGATGATAGATAGATAGATAGATGATAGATATAGATAGATGATAGATAGATAGATGATAGATAGATAGATGATGATAGATAGATAGATAGATAGATAGATAGATAGATAGATAGATAGATAGATAGATGATAGATAGATAGATAGATGATAGATAGATGATAGATAGATATAGATATAGATATAGATATATGATAGATAGATGATAGATAGATAGATAGATAGATAGATGATAGATAGATAGATAGATAGATAGATAGAGAGAGAGAGATAGATAGATAGATGATAGATAGATAGATAGATAGATAGATAGATATAGATAGATGATAGATAGATAGATATAGATAGATAGATATAGATAGATAGAGATATAGACAGATGAGAGGGAGAGAATATAGGTACAGTGGTACCTCGGGTTAAGAACTTAATTCGTTCTGGAGGTCCATTCTTAACCTGAAACTGTTCTTAACCTGAGGTACCACTTTATCTAATGGGGCCTCCCGCTGCCACCGCACTGCCAGAGCACGATTTCTGTTCTCATCCTGAAGCAAAGTTCTTAATCTGAGGTGCTATTTCTTGGTTAGCGGAGTCTGTAACCTGAAGCGTCTGTAACCCGAGAAAGAAAGAAAGAAAGAAAATGAGGTACTGTTATTAGAGGCATGGGAATATTCCACCATTGCTCTAAGGAGTGGTGTACATTTCAAGCTGGGAAGGTAGCCCATCTAGGAGAAGAAAAACTCTGATCCTAAACTTCCACTGCCTTGTGGGATACCTTTGGAAGAAGAAAAGGCAAGGAGTAAACCCAACACAAGTCCCCTAAGACAGTTGGTTGGTGCCTTGTACGCCTCCTTCCAGCAACTCCTGCAGCCAAGCTGTTGACAAATGTATTGCTCTGCTTTCCTTTGGACCACATCAGTGAGGCCAAGAGGGGAGTCTTGCCACCTGGGCAGCCCTGGACCTCCATACACACTGCCTGGGCTTGTTCCCCAAGGAGGTCACTTTGGTGTTACGAATGCTGTGGTTTGGCTTCACCTCCGGAAGTTCACTCTATTGTCTCTAAAGACAGACAGATGCCTACAGGTGTACATTACATGTGCATCATTATCAAAACAGCAACCTTGAGAGGTCATTTGAGTTACCTTCATGGTTAATGGTTGAGCAGGGGAATTGAACCTGGGTTTTCTTGATCTAAAGCTATAACCACTATACCACACTGGCTGCCGCATAACGTGAACCACAAAGCAAATTACTGCTCCAAAGGATCAGAACCACGAAGAAATAACAGCACATAAAGATCTTAACAAAACAAGAATGTCAACCGGTTATGACTCTTGAGGGACTAGATCAAATCAGTATGATCCTTAGACCGCATTTGCTCAGACAGGATAATAACTATGTTGTTGCATTTTCTGAGTGCTGTCCTTCACAGTGACATTGCTGGTTTATAATCCATGCAGCACTCATATTCATGCATGATTCCTCTATTAACTGGTTTAACTTGCTTTACGGCAGTAACTGGGTCTCTTCTGTGTCCATTGCCTTGCTTTCTGAGTAAGGAGTTTCACATGAGACAAGGGATCCTAAAGAAAACCATAGACCATTGCTTATGATAGGGGTAGCACACATGGTGGTCTCTGGATGCTGATGGAACCCGGAATCCATCAACCCCAGTCAACATGATGAAAGTTGCAGTTTAACATCGGCAGAAAACCACATTGGGTGCCGTGCCCCAGAATTACACCAGCAAAGCAGTCCTAATCTCTTCATATGTGACACAACATCCTCCCCTCTGGTCCCTCAAGCTACCCTGCTACATCTTGGTACTGGAGAATGCTGCTGGGTCACCATCAGTGAAGTAAGATACAACTACCAGTACATTGGGCCTCCGGACCCTCCCAGTGTCCCCATTTTCCAGGGGCAGTCCTGGATTTACAGAAACCGTCCCAGTTTCTGATTTGAGCCCGGAATGTCCTGCTTTTCCTTAAAGGTAAAGTAAAGGGACCCCTGACCATTAGATCCGGTCATGGCCGACTCTGGGGTTGCAGCGCTCATCTCACTTTATTGGCCGAGGGATCCGGTGTACAGCTTCCGGGTCATGTGGCCAGCATGACTAAGCCACTTCTGGTGAACCAGAGCAGCGCATGGAAACGCCGTTTACCTTCCCACTGGAGTGATACCTATTTATCTACTTGCACTTTGACGTGCTTTCGAACTGCTAGGTTGGCAGGAGCAGGGACTGAGCAAAAGGAGTTCACCCCGTCGCGGGGATTCGAACCGCCGACCTTCTGATCAGTAAGTCCTAGGCTCTGTGGTTTAACCCACAGTGCCACCCGCGTCGCGCTTTTACTTAGGACGTTCCTATTTTCATCGGAGAAATGTCAGAGGGTATGGAGTTATCCGACCCTCTAGCCAAGGAGATAAGTAACTATGCAACCTTTAGAAGACATATAAAAGCAGCCATGTATGTGGAAGTTTTTGACTGTTTAATGTTTTATTATGTTTTTGTATATGTTTGAAGCTGCCCAGATTGGCTGGGGCAACCTAATCAGATGGGCGTGATATAAATAATAAAACTATTATTGTTATTATGGAGTAGGGTGTTCCAATCAGAGAAATGTTGGAGGGTATGCAGTTTAAGAACATTAGACATGGGCTGAAGACTGGTTAGAATCAAGGTGGTGGTAGAAAGCCTTGAATGGAGAAACAATATTTTTAAAGTTTGATATTTTATTATGCTTTAATATGTGCTAGAAGTTACTCAGAGTGGCTGGGGAAACCTAGCCAGATGGGTGGAGTATAATAATGATGATGATGATATCCCAGCTCTACAGAATGATAACAAGGAGGCACTGGAGGCTGGCCTGTTTGGGAAAAGGTGCATTGCCCTTCCAACCTTAGTTTCCCTCACCTGCTTACATACCACTATGTAGTGGCCTTGCCTGTCAGCTTCATCCCCCTCAGCCTCTGTTTTAACTTTGTAAAAACCCAGCAGGGAAGAAGATAGGAGCAGAACTAGAATTAGTTAGCTCTATCATTGGTCCAGGGCCGTCTTACCCATAGGAGTTAGGGGTGCAGGGCACCCGAGCACTGGGCTCTCAGGGGTGCCAGGCCGAGAGTCCGGTGCCCAAGAGTTGGATTCTGGGGAAGAGCCCTCTCATTGGAGCACTGCGGCAGGCTCTTCTGCAAGTTTGGGGTGCGAGCGAGCTAGCGAGGTGCTGAGGTGGCCGTCCGACCCTGCCTTCCTGTGTGCCTAGGATTGGCGTAGGGCTGTGGAGAGGCCCGCCCAGAATGTGCTGCCCACCTGACGAGGCACCTGGTCGCCTGGTCTCCTCTGTGCCCTGCTTTGCCCTGCCTTTGTGCCTTGACGGCCGACGCAGAGAGCCTCCCCCCCAAAAAAAGGTTGACAAGTCTGGGAAACCTGGGGGGGGGGCGCAGGGCTGATTTTTGCACCCCGGTGCCACACATGTTTAAGACAGCCCTGTATTGGTCCCTGACGTCCCTGACCAATGCATAGCAGCCACCACTGGGTGCAGTTGAAGAGGACTCTGTTAAAAAAGAACTATAGAGGTGGAGCAGCAAGCCCTAGTCTCTGTCCCTTGGAATCTTTTCCTACAATTTCCACTGTATGTGTGAAGATTGGGCGCAGCTTTGCAAACAAATAGTTGTTTGTTATAAGTTGGCACCTCTTTGCCCAGGCAGTGAGGTGGAGGTTGAAGATGAACTGAATGTTTCCCCCATTGCTGTAGTGCTGCTCTTGTTTTCTAATTGTTTATACTATGGTTTCAAAGTCTGGTTTTAATTGAAGTTATATGTTGTTTTAGTCTGCTGGGTGGATTCTGCATGTATTCTGCCCTGGGGACTGTATGGCAAACAGCTATAGACCCTCCAAGTGTCCCTATTTTCCAGGGACATCCGTGATTTAGAGAAGCTGTCCTGGTTTCTGATTTGAGCCCAGAATGTCCCACTTTTCCTCCGGATTTCCCTGTTTCCATTGGAGAAATGTTGGAGGGTATGGTAGGATGTCTGTATTTTCATTAGAGACATGTTGGAGGGTATGGAGTTATCTGACCCCACGAGCCGTCTGAAGGTAATCATGTATAGGGATTTTTTTTTTAAAAGGTTTAATGTTTTATTATGTTTTTATATATGTTGGAAGCTGTCCAG
>NC_139534.1:14980333-15155333 GCF_965153285.1 Podarcis tiliguerta | reverse complement strand
CCCGCCAACATAAATCCTGGCTATGCTCATGGTCTCCACCACCACCACCCAAAAAAAAGAATTCTGTGAAATATAGTTTATTAAGGGTGCTAAGAGTTGTTAGGGGACCCCTATTCCCTCCTACATAAATACAATTTCCAGAGTGGTTAAGGATCAGTCCCTCTTCCCAAGGAATCCAAGGAATTGTAGATTTCTGAGGGGGGTAGGGGTCTTCTGACAACTCTCAGGACATTTAACAAACTAACAAGCAGCTAGAAATGTTTGTAGAAGGAAGGAAGGAAGGAAGGAAGGAAGGAAGGAAGGAAGGAAGGAAGGAAAGCCCTCAGAGCATCTCATACAAATTAAGATGGAATCACGCTCCCAAAAGGTTCGTAGACACACAACCTAATCCACACACCTGTATTCTCATCTGAGCAGGATCCGTCAGAGTTCTGACGTCAGATAGAGTTCACTGCCATTGCAAGTTGAACCAAAATTCTCCCCCATCCCTAGATGTCCACACAAACACACACACACACACACACACACACACCACACACACACACAAATATATACCTGCAGAGGCTGTGCAGCGCAGCACAGCAACCATCAAGCCTGTATGAAAGAAAATGACAACAGATGTAGGGAAAATAAGATGATTAAACCCAGCAGCGGTGCCGTTAAGTGTGAGCCCCTACGTACCCAGGGCAATGGGTAGCAAAGCGGGGGGGAAAGGTCTGCTTGTTTGTTATGCAAGTGCTCACCTGTTCCTTCCAGCATATATTCCTAGAATAAGTTTCCATTTATATTTCGGCCATCAAGGCAGGCTTCCTGCTAGTAGGTTTGCAAATCCGGCTATTGATATTTATGGAAGTGCATTTATAATCCCAAGCACACGCTGCCTTGGAAGTCTGAGGCACTGAATTCAAAGGGGCTACCAGGTAAATGTAGGTCCCTTAAGACCAAGGAACATTTTTATTTTATTTTTGTTTTGTTGCCTGCAAAGAGCAGAGGACCGCTGGCAGCTGCCTGGTTCTTATTCCTACCCTTGGCTCTTCACCACAGCCTCACTCTGTTGTGTCACACTTGGTATGCAAGGCAGGGTAGCAGTGAGTACCTTCTCCACGTTAGTGCATTATAGCTTGACATACGTCCAGTAACCAGCATTTTCATCGTGATCCTTAATAATAATAATAATAAATATACCAATTATTCAGGGTTTCTTTACGTTACGAGGTTTTTGGGGTCCTCCAAATCATTTTCATTAAGCGCTGTGTAATAATAAAACTGCTCTGTGTTGTGCCCAGATAATTCCTTGCATGGTCTGTGGGATTTCTAATTGTTTGAATAACAGCATGCGATTGAAATGCCATGCATAAGTACAGCTGCCCCCTCGGGGAATAAGGCATTTCTCCTCTCGCTCTTCGCAAAGGCAAACATTTGAACAGGGGAAACAGGTAAAAACATCCCAGCAAAAATCAGACACACTTAATGCAGGAAGCAGGGACGTAGGGCAAAGTTAACAAAATATACAATTTAGAAAGCTAGATTAGATCTCTTGAAAAGGGAGCCTTTGAAGGGGTTGGTTTTTCCCCCTGTACCCTGTATTGACCAATATAACACCGGTCCTGAGAGACCTGCATTGGCTCCCTGTACATTTCTAAGCACAATTCAAAGTGTTGGTGCTGACCTTGAAAGCCCTAAACAGCCTTGGTCCTGTATACCTGAAGGAGTGTCTCCACCCCCATCGTTCAGCCCAGACACTGAGGCCCAGCGCCGAGGGCCTTCTGGCAGTTCCCTCCCTGCGAGAAGTGAGGTTACAGGGAACCAGGCAGAGGGCCTTCTCGGTAGTGGTGCCCACTCTGTGGAATGCCCTCCCATCAGATTTCAAGGCAATAAGCAACTATTGTGTTTTTAATAGTGGGTTGGGAGCTGCCCAGAGTGGCTGGGGAAACTCAGCCAGATGGGCGGGGTATAAATAATATGTTGTTGTTGTTAAAGTCCCATGACACTCAATGGGATGCACTTTTGAGAGGACCATCTTTTACCAAAGAGACCAATGAATTGCCCACTTATGGCTTTTCTGTACCAGCATGTGTGGCAGGGGTAGACAATGTGGTACCTTTGAGATGTTGTTCCCATCATCCCCAGCCGGCATGTCCAGTGTTGAGAGTTGGAATCCAACACCACCTGGACTCAAACAATATCTGGAGGTGTACCATTTTGGGTACCCTGATGAATACTTTTTCACCTTAGTGGTGTTTATAATCTCTCTTACTCATTCACATCCACAGAGAGGGAAAGAGACCAAATTTGGAGTTACATTCGTTATTGATATTAGTTAGGTACCATCAGAACAAACCCAGTAGGTGCAGAACAGTTTCCATTTATCATAATACCTATAAATCTGGAGGACCAGAGTTGATCGCAACCCCTGCTGTAGGTGCTGTTGCTTGAATTTGGGACCTGTTTTGATGCCACTTCTAAGCTTTTAGATATCTTAGCTTTATTGTAAGCTGCTTTAAGCTTTGGAGAGGTGATGCAAAAGTGTTTTGGGTGCTCTGGTGATGTTTCCACATGATTAGAAAGACGTAGGAGTGTACAAGTTATCCCTGGGAGATAAGGAAAATCAATGGGTGGACAAGTCCCTATAATACTCCACTTGCTGTGTCACTCACTAATTTGTTTTCGCCTCACCAGAGCTATAGGATAACAGCCTTGCTTGTCGTATACATAGAAACCATCCAGTCGTTTCTGATTAAGCCTCGATTATTGTATTGCTGAATGGACCAAGCATTAGTTCAAGAGGACCGTTCAATTCAAAATTGTAAAGAAGAGCTCCATTTTATCATCTTAGGCAGGGCTGGTGATTATTCTGTGCTCCTACGCAATTATCTGTGAAATATAAATAGGGCAATCTCCCATTCTTTATTGCCAAACATCCACCTTTTTATATATATATAAAAAAATCATTTCATTTTTCTTTTTTAAGCACCCTTCATCAACAATGCCTTGCAGGGGCAATCTTCTGCAGCCATTCATGCTTTATAATGTGTCCGTCTCTCATTCTTCCTATTTTTTACACAGGCAAAAAACACTCTCAATAAATAATAAGGTATGATTTATGAAGTGGCGAGGAGGAGAACCAACAGACTGTGAAGTTAGCCCGTATGCTTTCATTCCTGAAGAGGAAGGTTCAAGCCACAGAAGGAGGCCATCGCCTTAAAATGCATTTTTACTCTCTTTGTTGCCATTGTTCAGTTTCTAGCTCTGAAGAGAAGTTCTTACGGTCCTTAAAGGCCATACATTTGATTCAGTCTACCAGAGCCAGCTCAAAACATTTTGCTGCCGAATAGCACTCCTTCTATTCCACAAGCGTATACCCTCTAACACTTTTCCGATGAAAATAGGGACATCCTGTTCAAGAATACAAATACAAATATGAATAAGAATAAGAATTCTATTATTTATACTCTGCCCATCTGACTGGGCTGCCCCAGCCACTCTGGGCACCTTCCAACATATATAAAAACATAATAAAACATTAAACCTTAAAAAAATCCCTATACAGGATTGCCTTCAGACAACTCGGGGGTCGGATAACTCCATACCCTCCAACATGTCTCTAATGAAAATACAGGCATCCTACCATAGCCTCCAACATTTCTCCAATGAAAACAGGGAAATCCCAAGGAAAAGTGGGACATTCTGGGCTCAAATCAGAAACCAGGACAGCTTCTCTAAATCAGGGATATCCCTGGAAAATAGGGACACTTGGAGGGTCTATAGCTATTTGCCATACAGTCCCCAGGGCAGCATGCATGAAGAATCCATCCAGCAGACTAAAACAACATATAAAGCAAATTAAAGCAGGGCTGCCTTCAAATGTCTTCTAAAGGTTCCATCTCCTTGTATCTTCCTGGCTATGTCCAGGAAATTCCGGACGTATGGCAACCCCAACATAATATGACTTGCGGCATGCAGCAAACATGTAGATGTATAGAGTTGCCCTGAAATGGGTTGTAATAAGTAAAGTGCCATTGATTTCAGCAGAGCTGAAGCTGATGCAGGAGTTTAAGAAATGACATCTTAAGGCCCATACGTATGGCAGATGCTACAAAGCTGTTTGGAAATCTTGGGCATGGCATAAGGCAGGCACCCCCAAACTCAGATGCTTTGGGACTACAATTCCCATCATCCCTGACCACTGGCCCTGTTAGCTAGGGATGATGGGAGTTGTAGTCCCAAAACATCTAGAGGGCCGAGTTTGGGGGTGCCTGGCATAAGACATTGAAGTTTCACTTGAAAGCCCATGGAAATGTGGCTTGTAAAGTTCAGGCTTTCCTCCTTGAAATCCAGTCCTTTATCTGTACATTTAGAAGCCCCCTTCTTCCATTATTTCACTCTTGAATGTGCAAATTGATATTATTGCTACTGCCTCTTTCTGTTCTTTAATTTGTTACCATTTATACCTTGTAATGAACCCCATAAATTATATGGCGGGCGCGCAACATGGAAAAGTTAATAATGCTGCTGATTTAGCATTTCTCGGCTTTTAATTTTTGCAGCCTTGCAGAGATTTCGGGTAACAAAGCCATACGCTTGTGTGCAGAGAGAGCGAGAGCTGTGCTAAGTCTCAGGGAGGTTTTTCTCAATGAACGACATCACAACAAGTCAATGACAAAAAGACAAGAGAATTGTTGTCTCCTGAGTTTTGCCGCACTGGTCTGCTCGCACCCAGTGGTTGCTGATGCATTATGGGAACACTGGTGTGTAGGCACGATTTCTATAAATGTTAGAATGAGGAGATCTGCACATTCAACAGAGCATATGCAAAGCTCTGGGCCCTGTAGGAATCGGTGCAATTGTCAGTCATGCTCAACCATGCAAAGGAAGAGGACATCTGGCCGGTGCCTCCCATTGTGACAAAACTTATGAAATCAAAATGCATAACTTTTACAAAAGCTGGCACTGTGGCCAAATTAAGCATGCAAATAGGTCCTGTGTTGTATAAATTATTAGGTCATTAATTTTCATTGAAGAACATGTGCATATTGCAAACCCCACAATGATCCTTTAAATTACAAGATTGCAATGCTTCGTCATTTCTCTGCTCATTATTCTCTTTGCTTCCTTCTTGGGGCAGAATGAGACACGAGGGGGCTGTCGTTCACACGTCTGCCCTAATTCATATATAAAGCAGAGGATAGGAGAGTCTTCCACAGCAAAAGGGGTGAATGGGAGGGAAAGGGCACCGGACCTCAATGCAACTGCTTTTCTAGGCCAGTGGTAGCCACAAGTATTGGACTCCAACTCCCAACTTCCCAGACCTGTGTGAGATGGTGGACCCCCCAAAAACGTGTTTTCAAGGCACAGCACCCAAAATCTCTTGTTTTGGGTTGTCACATAAGATTGCTGCCTTGAAAAAGTACTTTGGGGGTGAATGAATGAATGAATTTATTAATACAGTCACAGACCAGCTTCCTTTGGGGGTGAGAATACAGCTCGAAATCACAAAAGATTTGTTGTTGTTTAGTCATTTAGTCTTGTCCGACTCTTCATGATACCATGGACCAGAGCACGCCAGGCACTCCTGTCTTCTACTGCCTCTTGCAGTTTGGTCTAACTCATGCTGGTAGCTTCGAGAACACTGTCCAACCATCTCATCCTCTGTCGTCCCCTTCTCCTTGTGCCCTCCATCTTTCCCAACCTCAGGGTCTTTTCCAGGGAGTCTTCTCTTCTCATGAGGTGGCCAAAGTATTGGAGCCTCAGCTTCACGATCTGTCCTTCCAGTGAGCACTCAGGGCTGATTTCCTTAAAATGGATAGGGTTGATCTTCTTGCAGTCCATGGGACTCTCAAGAGTCTCCTCCAGTACCAGAATTCAAAAGCATCAATTCTCCGGCGATCAGCCTTCTTTATGGTCCAGCTCTCACTTCCATATATCACTACTGGGAAAATCATAGCTTTAACTATACGGACCTTTGTGGGCAAGGTGATGTCTCTGCAGAGACATCACAAAAGATGGCAGTGGCCATTTTGGCTGCTGTCCTCTCACAAGAAAAAAGGGGGTGTCCCATTCTTTCTGGGACAGTTGACAGGTATTGGTACTACCACCAAAGAGGTCGTCTTTCTGGGCAGCACTGACTGGAAAGTTCTTACACATCTGAGCCTCTGGTTGCTGTTGTGCTGAAGTCCTGCTTGAAGACCTCCCACAGGTATCTGGGTTGGCTACTGTGAGAATAGGATGCAGGCCTGCCTGGGCCTTTGGTATGAACCAGCAGGATCCTTCTTCTGTCCTCTTAGATCACAGTTTCCCCAACTATTTTTGGACTCCAACTTCCATCATCCCTTGCTAGCAGAACCAGTGGTCAGGAATAGTGGGAATTCTAGCTGGAGACCCAAGTCTGGGAAACTGTATTTGATGCTACTTAACTCCTGTCGAGTTATCATTGCAAACCCTGTTTTACTGCATTTCTGCTTTACAGATACTGGAATGGGGCTATTATAGCAAGTTTTTTTATTTGAGTTTTACGCTCGCCTTTTTTTCATCCTTCCAGGTGCGTGTGCAACATTGACTGTTCTCAGACCAACTTCAATCCTCTCTGTGCTTCCGATGGGAAATCTTATGATAATGCGTGCCAGATCAAAGAAGCGTCATGCCAGAAACAGGAGAAAATTGAAGTCATGTCTTTGGGTCGATGTCAAGGTAATGCTCCAAGCAAAATTCATTTCCAAGAGTGGTCCCTGTTCTTTTTTTTTATTTTCTTTGGTGTGAGTGAAAGAGAAAGAAAAGGCGGGGGGAATGGAAGCAAGAAACTGCTTTATTATAAGACTCTTCTTGCACATCCCATCAAAGAAATGGGGGTGTATCTTTGCTGACCAGGAGCACAATCCATTGTACAGTTCTGCGTGATTGAATTCTGCTCTTCTGTACTAACAGCTCTCAGTGCTTTAGATTTCGACATCTTATCTCATCTGATGGTTGTGATAACATTTGCCATATTTTTTCCATGTATAAGATGACCCCTATTTTTTGGGACCCAAAATGGGGGGGGGGGGATTGCCCAGAGTTCTTAAGCTTTTGGGGGGGATTGCCCAAAATCACTCACCCTCCTGACAGTAGCCGCCAATCACCCACCCAATTGCCACAGCAGCAGCCAATCACCAGCAGGCCTTGCTGCAGCCACCAATCACCCGCCCAATCTCCGCTGACAATCTCCTGCTTGCGACTGCCACCGATCGCCCGCCCCCCCCCCCGTGTATAAGAAAACCCCACCAATTTTAAACATTTTTAATATATAAAAAACATATTCTTATACATGGGAAAATATGGTATTAGGGCAGCAGGGGCCCAGGTAAGCACCACCCCACATAATTGATCACGCAGGCCATTTAAATAGTGATGTCCATCAACATTGGGGGGGTCTGCACCCCTGAAAAAAAATATTGAGGGGGACAAAGGGATGACAGTGCTCTCCTAGCTTCCAAACAGTCCGGTACTGTCCCTTACAAGGTGAGAGGTGCTTGGGGTGGGGTAGCATGGCAGAATAATAATAATAATAATAATAATAATAATAATAATAATAATAATAATAATAATAATATTTTATTATTTGTTCCCCAGCCACTCTGGGCGGCTTCCAACAAAGATGAAAAATACACTAAAATGTCACATATTAAAAACTTCCCTGAACAGGGCTGCCTTCAGATGTCTTCTGAATGTCAGGTAGTTGTTTATTGCTTTGACATCTGATGGGAGGGCGTTCCACAGGGCGGGCGCCACTACCGAGAAGGCCCTCTGCCTGGTTCCCTGTAACTTGGCCTCTCGCAGTGAGGGAACCGCCAGAAGGCCTTTGGCACTGGACCTCAGTGTCCGGGCAGAACGATGGGGGTGGAGACGCTCCTTCAGATATACTGGATGCTCTTGCTATTACATGCCTGTAGAGCCCCAAGTTCCCTGTGCCTTTCCCTCCAGCAAGCACCAGCAACAAGCTGTGTTTGCAAGCTGGGAAAGCAGTAGTCCCCTCAACTATACCATCACACTGGCTGCTTACTGGATGAGGCTGGTTGCTTTCTGAATGGCACCTATTGCGGTGTGTGGTTTTTTTAAATAACATCTTTATTGAAAATTCAAAAAAGTACATAATTATATGTGCACCAAACATGGTGAGACGTAAATAAAAGAGAAAGAGAAGCAGAACCCATGTACAAGGGGAAATAAAGGGAGGAAGGGGGAAACCCAAAACTGTGTATTTTACAAAGTTGTTACTGTACTTCACCAGTTCTTAACCTATTACATAATTTTTAAGAATGGATTCCAGATATCATTGAATTTGTCCATGGCAAGTCTGCGTTTATATGCAAGTTGTTCATATGTTGCGAATTGGTATAAGTCTTCAGTCGAATCATAGAGCCGCATTTTTATTTTTCCAGTTCATCCATATCAGTCTTTTTGCTCTGGTAAGGGCATAGAGAGTCCACTCGTATAGTCCTTTTGTAAGGTCCCATGTGCTGGGCATATAGTTCAAGAGGATAATTTGCTCTGTAAATGCAAAGTTGTTCCGTACAGTTTTGTTGATAGCTTCAGTTACTTTCTGCCAAAAACCTTTCAATATAAGACAATGGGGGGGGGGAACCATATGTTTTAGAGAAGCATTATCCCTATTACATCTCCAACGGTTAGATACGTCAGATAGTCCTTTTTTAAACAACCAGAATGGGATCCAGTATATTCTAAATACTATTTATTACTGTATGAGCCTCAATTTATGGTCCATAAATTGTTAAAGCAGTTAAAACAGTTTCCCACTGTGCGGTTGAAATTTAGATCTCTACTTCTTTAGGCACCCATTGGTACTGGCAAGGTGGAAGAGAGGGAGGCCCACAGTAGGTGGAGCCAGAGTCAAGGACATGTAGAATCCACTCTGTCTAGTTTTGTCCCCATCTTCCTCCCTCACACATCATAGAATAGAATCATAGAATTGGAAGAGACCACAAGGGCCATCAAGTCCAACCCCCTGCCAAGCAGGAAACATCATCAGAGCACTCCTGACATATGGTTGTCAAGCCTCTGCTTAAAGACCTCCAAAGAAGGAGACTCCACCACACTCCTTGGCAGCAAATTCCACTGTCGAACAGCTCTTACTGTCAGGAAGTTCTTCCTAATGTTTAGGTGGAATCTTCTTCCCTGAAGAATTACGCAAGGATTATATAAAGGTCAGCCCCTGGACTGGTTGTAAATAGTCAGGTCAAAGTCTCTTTGACACCCTCCTATCAGATGTCAAGGAAATAAGCAGCTACCCTATTTTTAAAAGCCATCTGAAGGCAGCCCTGTTTAGGGAAGTTTTTACTATTTAATGCTGTATTGTTTTTAACACTCGATTGGGAGCTGCCCTGAATGGCTGGGGAAACTCAGCCAGATGGGCAGGGTATAAATAATATATTATTATTATTATTATTATTATTATTATTATTATTATTATTATTATTTGTTGCAACGATCCTAGTCATTTCAACCAAAAGTGGTTGTAAATAAGAAGGCAGTCCTGTGGGGGCAGGCTGCGGTTGGAGGGGCAGTGCCCTCAGTCACTTCCCCACCACAGAGCACAGAGATACTGTACTTTTCCATGTATAACACTGTGGTTTTTTCTTTAAAAATCATGCTAAAATGTGTCCTATACATGGGTAGTGCATAGGGTAGACGTTTGATTGGTTGCTGCCGCGGCTGTCAGCAGCTAATGTGCATGTTATTGGTTGTTGTGTCAATGGGTGGTGTTGATTGGCCGACACTCCGGCATTTGGGTGGGTGATTGGCAGCTTCTGCCGGCGACGGGACTTATACACGGGGGCGTCTTATAGACGGAAAAGTACGGTAGGTTATTCAGGATTTGGATTTTCTCAGTTTGTCGTTGGCATGGCACATAAAATGAACACTTCTCCATTCCTGGAAGCAAAAGAGCAGCTCCCTCATTTTTCAACCTGAGGCGTTCCAAGTTTCAGTTGCGCTTACTAGGGGGAGAGCCCTGTTGAACTCATTGGCCCTTACTAGGCATGCAGTCGTCTTCTGTACGTGCCTGCCTATACTGGAATCCACAGGCCCGCTGGGTTTCTGTTTCGTTTCATTCATAATCCCAGAGGCAGATGGTCCATTCTTGGAAGTGTGACAACTTGCCAGATGCCCTCTTAATTTAAGAAAACGTCCACTTGGGGTTTGGGCAAGGGCTTCATTTTTGGTATTATTTTTTTTTTTTAAAGTGCTTTTTTATCCCAGTGATTTCTTCCACTGTATCAAAACTGGGGTGATTTTGTTCTGCCATTTTTTAAAAAGTTAAATTCTGTTCAGTTCTGAAAAAAAATATGAATGCAGGCACTAGGAGAGGCAGCAGGAAAAGTCACAAAACAGGCCTTTTAACTATTTTCTAAAACCATTTTCTTTTCCCCCACTAACATCTCCACTGAAACTGAAGGTCATTACAGACACACAGACCCAGCCATATCTTCTACACCTACATATTAAAATGCTTATTATTATTTTTTTGTTATCCCTTTATATACTTCTTTTAATCCATTCTTTAATGGATGTGATTGTTGAAAATGCCAGTGATTTTTCTTTTTTTAAAAAAATAAAAAAAGCCAGACCTATAACAGTATAAAATATATAATTTCACAATTATGTCATTGTATTGCTTTTGAAAAAGTATGTATTTGTTAAGGAGATATTTGACTTTACCCATTATTCTGCCTTTTGTTAAGCAATCAGACAGATATCTGTGACCATGGAGACTACTCTTCAAGTGAATGGGAAAGCCCCTTCCTTTACAGTGAAGAGGAGTATTTTCTTTGAGAAACCAGCAATACTTATATTTTTGAGCCAACCCTAGCATTCAGCAAGGCATGCGGTACAGACCTCATGCCTGTGGCATTATGTGCTGAATGAGCATCTGTGGTAAACATCCCCATGTATTTGACAGCTTCGCACATTCAGGGCATGTTTAACCTCGAGCCACCTCAGCTAATTTATCTGAGGTGGTGCACTCTTGTCAGGACTATACCAGTAGCTTTGCTGAAGCATTTGAACTGGTTTTTCAAGGAAGTGTGGGGATGTTAAGGATAGTAGGAAAGGATATATTGGATAAGTATTATCCTTCCTTCACTCATAGAATCATAGAGTTGGAAGAGACCACAAGGGCCATCGAGTCCAACCCCCTGCCAAGCAGGAAACACCATCAGAGCACGCTAGTGAAGTGATGTAGTAGAGCAAATTCCCCTCAATATAACTGGAAGCTAGTTTGCATATTCGTTTGAATCTCTAAAGGTAAAGGTAAAGGGACCCCTGACCATTAGGTCCAATCGTGACCGACTCTGGGGTTGCGGCGCTCATCTCGCTTATTGGCTGAGGGAGCCAGTGTACAGGTCATGTGGCCAGCATGACTAAGCCGCTTCTGGCGAACCAGAGCAGCACACGGAAACGCTGTTTACCTTCCCGCCGGAGTGGTACCTATTTATCTACTTGAACTTTGACATGCTTTCGAACTGCTAGGTTGGCAGGAGCAGGGACCAAGCAACAGGAGCTCACTCCGTCGCGGGGATTTGAACTGCCGACCTTCTGATCGGCAAATCCTAGGCTCTGTGGTTTAACCCACAGCGCCACCCGCGTCCCTTGAATCTCTTAGTTAAGATTATTTCCTGGCGTCCCCTTTAATCCCTCTTAAAAGAATAAAGACACAACAGTCTTTCTGAGTAAAGTAGCAAAAAGTTTACTCACATTTCAGTTCACGATACAATTCCTGAAAGGCAGGCTTTACTTGGTAGTTGCACAAAGAAACAGTGAGTTCATCTCATAGGGAGAATGAACTCATGTGCTGCTGGCTGAGAGCCAGCAGACAGCAAAATTACATTAAAACAACAAAATGGCTGCAGGAGAGAAGCATGGCAGCAAGAGAACAGCAAAACAATAGAAAGACAAAACAGAATGAGAAAATGGCTGCATGACTCGGTTCTTTTAAGGAGTCAGCCACACCCATCTCCCAGGTCACATGCAGGGGGGGGAAGTCCACACCAATGGAACAGGAAGTTACACTGACTGGACTGCCTGTGCCCACTCTAGGGAAACAAGGAGTGTGTAAAGGTGGTGTCTCCCCTTTGCATTAACACCCCGGCACAGTTGGCTGAATATTTACAGTTTTTATTACATATGTACAAGAAACAGCTACAGTTCAGGATTATGCGTCTGAACCCGTTGAGTCATATTTGGGCAGTGGCTTTCTTCGATTCCCCCGCCAACAAAGGAGGTGGGGAAATCGTGCGAGATGTCTTTGACCCTTACATTTCATTTCCCTCCCTGTCTGTGCTGATTTGAAAGCTCCCTCCCTTCCAGAGTCTGAGCTCCCTTCCTCGGCCTCTAGGCAGTGGAAGGGCTCTGCAGTATCCCTGAGCCCTTCCTCCTGGTGGCTAATCTCCACCCGCTCTTCCACTTCCTCTGTCCCTGGGTGGTGGAAGGGCTACACAGCATCCCCAATCACCTGCTCCACCTCTTCTGTCACTTTCTCCTCCAAATTCTCCCTGACAGAATGTTACATTTGACTGCACCAATGGATTACATCCCATAGGAAGCGGGCAAGAAGGGCATATGAACTGTTCCTACGTTTGTTGGGATATTCTGTTCCACCTTAAGGAACCGGCATGATTGTTGTGTGTCACATGTCTGTTTACACTCCAGCACAGGATGCTGGGAACTTCCGTTTGTGTATAGCTTTTGCCGCTTTGCTTTGGACACGAAGGAGATCAGACATGTTTCCTTTGTCCTGATGTACGCTGAATAAACTGCTTGTAAATATGCTCACACAGCCTCTCCTGCCACTTCTATTTGCGCAGCGTTTACTCTGCTGAGTAGCGTGCCCTAGCTTCTGAAGCTCAGGTTGCAGGTTCATGCTGCACCAAGGACTGGAGTTCGCCCGGCACACCGGCCAGTGGGCTGGAGCCAGCTGGGGGCCTGCCAATTGCCCCCATTTCCTTTGTCGCTTGCCAACAATGTTAACATTCATTGGTAGAGTAAAGTTAGCTTGTGGTAGCTCTGGGTTGTATCCAAGGAAGTCCAAGGAATTCATGCAAGGACTTTCATTTCCACCATGGAACTTCTACTCCATCTCCTCTCTGTTCATGTGTGCGACCCATATCCCCCTAATCTGCTCCAGAGGCTTGTGGGGGGAACCCCCAACTGATTGTTTTTCTGGGGAGTGGAGGTTCAGGGAAGAGAGGGAGTAGGCATTCTGTTGCACAAGCAGAAGTCCTTACGAAAACAGGCCAACTTTGCTGGGTATGGCCCAGTGCCATGATTTAAAACTACAAGACAACACTTTACCAGAGCAGGAGATACCCGAGGAGAACGTAGCAAAACAGAACACATGTTTTGTCTTTCAGATAACACAACCACCACTACAAAGTCAGAAGATGGACATTACGCAAGAACGGATTATGCAGGTAAGCGTTAACCCTATGCTACCCTAGGAAGAAAGAGTTTATTTTATTTTATTTGCTGGAGGGACACATTTCCTTTGGCTATATTTGTGAAATTGAGACCATAGGTGGTTGCATCTTTAGTTCACTATCTATATCTCTACATCTCTATATCTATTTTCTTGGTGATGAAGGGTTATCTTAAGGAGGATTCCAAGCTTCAGTCAAGGAATTGGTCGCTGATTATATGCATTTGTACACACTTTCCCCTCATACAGTGGTACCTTGGGTTACATACACTTCAAGTTACATACGCTTCAGGTTACAGACTCCGCTAACCCAGAAATATTACCTCAGGTTAAGAACTTTGCTTCAAGATGAGAACAGAAATCGTGCTCTGGCGGCGCGGCGGCAGCAGGAGGCCCCATTAGCTAAAGTGGTGCTTCAGGTTAAGATCAGTTTCTGGTTAAGTACGGACCTCCGGAACGAATTAAGTACGTAACCAGAGGTACCACTGTATATGCAATTTTGCATACATTATTAGGTTGGAGATCTTCATTGCGAAATTCAGAGCAGTGCAACTATCAGTCCACATATTGTTTCACAAAGTGGAATTTAGGAAGATTTCCCTTCAAGTGAATACAAACTGAATCATATTTCTCTCTCTGTGTCCTTATGCTGCCCGCAGACCTCTTTGGCTCTTCCTAACCGCGTAACTATCGCTGAGAGAGCTCAGAAATGTCTCAGTGGCTTTTAAACCTGGACCTTACACAATACTGACCAGCTTTGAACTTGTTTATTTGGTGATGGCGATGCGTGATGGCTGATATGTCACTGAGATGGAGTGTATTCTCCATTCGCAAATATGCTGGAAAAATTATGTGATATTCCATCGGTGAATAATAGCCTTAGTTCATTCGAAGTGTGAGTTATCTCAGGTTTCAGGTTAAAAGTTGCCTTCCGTCACGTTCCCCAAAATACATGCACTTATTGAGTTTGCAATGCTTAAATTAATTCCATGCGATTTAAGTGCCGCAATTAATCAGTTAAAAGCCAGAATAATCAAAGATTAAAAAATCATTAATCAGTTGACAGCGCTGCTTTTAAATCTGACACCTCCTTTCATCTTAACAAGGAAACTCCCCCAAACATCTCTGCCATGTTTCTTACCGCCTGCCTCGTATACATTTGTGTTAATCAAGGCAGCATCCACAGTGCTTCAAGTTCATTCAATAAAAAAGAAAAGAAGAGACCAGCATGTCATGAAGTTGAAACCAATAATTTCTTATAGCTCTTTTCTGGCTGTTTGAGTCTTCAGACCGAGCAGAAATACGCATTACAACATTTGCCTTTGGAAGCAAAGTTAATGAGATATTTTAGAACAGATTGTGGTGTGGTTTGTGGGGTGTGTTTTTTAAAAAAATGATAAATGGCTTTAATTTGTCTAGAAACTCCAGTAAAATACAGCCCCAGTTCATGCTTAATATAGCATTTTTTGAAATATTACATATAATATGTAAATGTTATTTAAGGTCTTATCGACTGTTGTCTGCTCGGGCGGAGAGCTGTGTCTTCATTTCATTTCAGATCTGCTGTACCAGAAGGACTAATTTGCAAGGAGTCTTAAGTGCTTGTGCAAATTGTCACAGCTTGACTTTAGCGCTGAGAATAGGAATACTTGGAGTGTTATCATTTAAAAACACGGCAAGGGATGCATAATTGCTTCCGCTTGTGGTTTCCTTTGTGTTGGGGAAATGGAGTTTTGTGAAGGCAAGACCCCGTTAGCTTCAGAGGAGATGTTGAAGCCAAACACTTGGCTTCTGCCTTTTGGCATGCCAGACAATGGAAAAATGAAGTGCGTCTGATTTTTTTGGCATGTACGGAGGTTCACTTATTAAGATTTTGCTGGCCCCGTGAGACAGCAAGGTGTTCGCCATCTATCTGTGATGTGCGGTGCGAATAACAATAGGCTATGTTTGTGCGTGTACAACGCACATTTTTAAAAAAACCTGTCTCCTTGTTTCAAAAGGACCTTTGTGCTGGATATTTATAAAAGCATAATTATGGCTTCAGCTTGTCAAGACGCAGAGTTCAGAAATAATTGGACTCATCCAGTAAGTGGGACTCAAGAGTGGAAATATCAGTACTAACGGTTGCAGAGCAATCAAAATCCCAGGCACCAGGGAACTGGGGAACAGAGTGAAGAATCCATTGCTGTGTTTCAAAACCTGGTAGCTCATGCTGGCCACAGCAAAAGGGAATAATACCATCCCCTCATTATTTGCTGAAACAGCTCTAGGAGACCCTCAGATTGGCCTCATAGGAGCCCACTCCTAGGGCCAAGGGGTCTTTGCCTCCCATAAAATATTTGAGGGCCCAGGGCCCCCGCAAAGTTGTTGGACATGGCCATTCGAATGGTGTGTGTGCACCACGTCATGTGATTGACTATGTGGTGCAAGTGGGGCTTACCTACCCCCCCACCCATATTTTAGCACCCCTACCCCCTTGAATCAGACCCGCTCAGGGAATCCATGGGGCTTTGAATCCTTTGCACCCAATGTGTTGTTGGCGGTTTCTTACTGCTGGCAGAGATAATCCTAAGGAGAAGGGTAGGATTGCACACGTTGCATTCTCAAATACTTAGAGCTTATTGGGTTCTGCTCTTAGGCTGCAATCCTAACTATGTCTATGTCAGGGAACTGCCATCGGAGCTGGAGGCGGAGAGGAGGCTCCAGAGGGATGGTGGAGAGGGTCCCAGTAGGGAGAGAGGTAGCCCATCCACTGGGGAAGGAAATAAGCGTAACACCAGTGGAGAAGGGGGGCAGATGGGGGAATCGGAGTGGTGGCTCCAGGACTCCTCGCCGGAGACCTGCGGAGAGGGCACGGGTACCCACACCCACTTTGCGCAGAAGACTTCCACGCAGGCAGAGTAGGAGGAGACTGGGCGTCAAACAGCTTCTATGCTGGAAGAGGTTCAAGAAACGCCCACTGACGGATTCTGCCAGCGACTGAGGCAGCCACGGAACTTGGGGCTGTCCAGACAGAAAGGGTTCAACCAGGCAACCTAGCCAAGAGTAACGGCAACTTACACACGAGCAACCCCTAGAACCAGTACAGTCTATTCAGGAGCAAGTCTCACTTCCCAGACAGAAGACCTCACTCCTCATGGTGTGCCATCATTTCATCCATGGCGATTGCATTCTTCTGAACCTGCATCTTGAAATCCAGAATGTGGCATCCAGCTTCCCGTACAGCTTTTACGGAATGACCTTCACTGGGAAACTTAAGAATCTATGTTAAAAACAGCCAAACACTTTGCAAATTATTAATTAGGTAACAATAATACCAAGGTTCATGAGAAGTTCACACCTCGGTTTTAGAAACATTTACGAAACCCTGGGCTCCTTGCCGTTCATAGCTTTCGTCTTATCTGCCACGCTGCTTTGATTGTATTTAGAGATTATTTTATGGATGCTGCCTGTGCACTTTAGCTCAGCGGATTTTAATGCCTCTCATATTGCTGATTACTATACAAGGAAACATTTTCTCTTTGATAACATCCCTGAAATGATGTCTTCCAATTCCTCGCTCGGGATCTATAAAAGGGGTCCTTGGTGTGTTTGTTTTGCTGGGAACACTTTGGAGATTTGTCCAGCTTATTTCAGATTTTGAGTTACATTTACTGGGGGGGGGGGGGAATCACATAGGGATACTTTCTGCTCTAAGGAATATAGGCCATGTCATTGATCAGTATCCTTTTTTGACAGAGCATGATCTCAAAATGCATTGTGTCAGTCTTATCAAGCTCCTTGTGTGTTTTAGGGGGGCATTCAGCCATGATTCAGGTCCCAAAAGGGTAACCCTCATAGTCAGAAATTAGGCAAACTCCCAAGGAAATAAAGGTGTTTTGCTACTGTGGACCTAACTCACTCCATTGCAGATCAGCAAATGGACATCCCTGGTCCATACCTGGCCTTGGAGATACCACCTACTCCCCTAGTTGCTCACTGAGGCATGGGGAGGAACCTGTGCTGACAGGATCAACCATTCAGGAAAACGGAGGTTATCTCCCTCTAGATCTAGGATGGGGAATCTGGGGCCCATCAGCTCCAGGCAGCATGCTCAATGGCCAGGAATGATGGGAGTTGTAGTCTGACAGTATCAAAAGCACCTGTCAGGGACCGTGCTAAGGGGGGGGGGGTGCACTGAGGAAGGATGGTGGGAGCCAACCCCTGTTCCTGCTCCTGAATCTTCCCAGGAGCAGGAGGACAGTATAGATTTGGAACAGTGGTTTGCAGAGGGACGTAGTTCAGAAGGCAGAAGCTGGGAAATACTGGATGAGGAACAGCTAGGAGTAGAAACACGGGGTGGGGGGGGAGTTAACAGATTCACTGTCTCTGGAAAGCATTCATCTGCTCTCCCCAAGGTCAAGAAGGGCTGAGAAAGTGGCAGAACAGAAAGCACAGAGAGTACAAGGTCAGGTTACAAAACATAGGAGTGACATGGGTGACTAGGGACGTAAGGGGGTGGAATTCTTCATTGGGAGCACTGACATTCCTAGGAGATGGGTTCTTTGTTCTCTCGCTGTGATCTTTAAAGTTTCTAACTGCTAAGAAGACTCCTTTTCCTTTGTTCTGCTTATCTACTGCTGGGGGGGGGATTTATTATTTATTATTTATACCCCATCCATCTGGCTGGGTTTCCCCAGCCACTCTGGGCGGCTTCCAACAAAATATTAAAAATACAATAAATCACCAAACATTAAAAACTTCCCTAAACAGGGCTGCCTTCAGATGTCTTCTAAAAGTCAGATAGTTGTTTATTTCCTTGACATCTGATGGGAGGGTGTTCCACAGGGTGGGCGCCACTACCAAGAAGGCCCTCTGCCTGGTACCCTGTAGATTCACTTCTCACAGTGAGGGAACCACCAGAAGGCCCTCAGCGCTGGACTTCAGTGTCTGAGGTGAACAATGGGGGTGGAGATGCTCCTTCAGGTATACTTCAGGTTCCCCATCCATGATTTAGAAAGTCTTGAGGGTAGAGGAGTCCCATTTGAATACTTGTTGGAAATGAAGGCTTTGCACTTTTCTAGCTCGCAGAGGTATCCTAGGTTGCTCCATCTGGGTGGGAATTTCCTCCCCAATTGAACAAATGTATAAGAATCTTGATCCAAAGCCTTCTTGCTGTCAGCGGTGTTCCTTTGTCATGTTTAGTAATAAACTTCAAAAATCTGAAAAGGAAGCCTGTCCTAGATTGTAATTTGTAACATTTAAAAGTAGGTCAGATTCTGAGCTTAAACTACCTGACAGTGTCCCTTCAAATTAAGGAGTTTTTTTTAAAAAAACTAAAAATTACTATGTGTCAAACCTTTTCCCTAAGATATTGAAAAATGATAACAGCCTGTAACTTTGCTTTAGGATAAAAGGTAAATCCGGCACACTCTCTTTTGTTTATGATATTAGTGGGTGGGGAATTTCACATAACATATCCAAGACATATATATTCCAAAGCACAAGAGAAGACACTGAGATGCAGCTCATTCAGGAATCTAAAAAGCAGGGGCACCAACGTCCCACACACATTGAGGGGACCTGGTGTCATGGGACGTGTCCCACTCCCATCCAGGACGCCAGCACTCTCCCATCAGCAGTGGGAGATGGGGGCACAGAGGGTGATCTTCACCTTCCATGCTTTCTGCCCCCACCCAGTGCACAAGTGCTCGCCTGGCAGTGGTGGGGGATGGTGGCCCCCTCAGTATTGGGGGGCTCAGTCCCCTGCCCACAAATATTGAGGGGGATGAAGCCCCTTCTGCCCCCTGTAGTTGGCGCCTCTGCTGAAAAGGAATCATGAACATCATTGCCCACTTCAGAAAATTGTCCTAGTGTGCAGTCTATACATGCCGCCATGTGGTCACTGTTCTGAGATCTTGCTCCAGCAGGCCTCTTCTTCTTAGGTAGCTCTTTAGATCATCAAATGAGCACAATGATATTTGGCTGATCAACCTGCTCCAAAGGAACAGCTTACATTTTGCCAACTTCTTAGACGGTTCCTGTCCGGCACCATGTTTTAATTTCCTTTTTAATGAATTGAGGCCATGTTTTACATGAGTTGTCTTATGCCTCATTTTCACTAATGAAAGATCTCAACTATATGGTGAATGAACATTGACATGAAAGCTGTTTGGTTTGTCCACAAGCGCATAGCTTGAAAATGCACTATGTCTTATAATTTGCTCTGAAGGAAATAAATAAACAGCAGGAGCCATGCAAGCTCCAGCTTGTAGTACTATTATTGGCGTGAGCAGCTTAATAAATAAAAGGCTGGAGTGAGCTATTAGAGAGTCCCAGGCTTTCTGGAAGAAAAAGAAGAAATGTTTCAGAAAGGAAGGAAGGTGTGAAATCTCTTAGCAGGTGCACCAAGTTGTACCCAACATTGGGGGGGGGCTGTAGCACATGCATGATGTCACACATGTGACACACAACCCCAGTCGAGGCAGGCTACCCACCCAGTCCATCACCCACCCACCCACCCACTACCAGCTGCCTTACCTTATGAAAGGCATACTTGCAACAAAGACGTTTTGCCCTGTGCATCTCAGGAGGAGATAGCCATCGTGCCTTCTGGGGAGCTGCTCTGGTGATCCTCAAAGGGACACGCCAGGGTCAAGATCAGGGGTAGGCAACCTAAGTCCCGGGGGCTGGATGCGGCCCAATTGCCTTCTCAATCTGGCCCGTGGACGGTCCGGGAATCAGCGTGTTTTTACATGAGTAGAATGTGTGCTTTTATTTAAAATGCATCTCTGGTTTATTTGTGGGGCCTGCCTGGTGTTTTTACATGAGTAGAATGTGTGCTTTTATTTGAAATGCTTCTCTGGGTTATTGTGGGGCATAGGAATTTGTTCATTATTATTTTTTCAAAATATAGTCCGGCCCACCACATGATCTGAGGAACGGTGGACTGGCCCATGGCTGAAAAAGGTTGCTGACCCCTGGTCAAGATGGTTCACAATGCTGCCTCCCTGGCAGTCCTCAAAAGGACACAGCAAAGCTAAGCATCTTTGTCCTGGAACATCCTTTTGAGGATCACCATATAATTTTTTTTGGGGGGGGAGCGATCCCCCTTCTTGCAAAGTATTGGCCGGCTCTGGCCCCTCGGCAACCCCCACCCCCCAGATGGTGCCCCTGCCTCTTAAGGTTTCCGGAAGGTGGGGGGGTGATTTTTGCAATGAATGCCATTTCGAAATGGCAAGACTGACCGGAAAGCTCAGGAACTAAGAAGACCAAAACTTCAACAAAGAATGGGGGCGGAAATTATTATTTATCTGAAATATACTCAGAGTCACAAAGTGATTTCATGCTCTTTATTCAGCTCATAGTGGTGAGGAGGAATGAATGAAAGTCCCCTCAAAGTATCTGCTTTATATACATTATTTACACAATGGGCTGCACATGATTGGCTAATTCCGGAATTCTACTGTAAGCCAATCAGGTTGTGGATTCACTTCTGTCTGGAGCATGATTGGGTGGTTCCTGCCAACCAATCATACTGCTGCATTGTTCTAGGACCAATCAGACTGCTGCATTCTGAATCCTATTGTTCTAGGACCAATCAGACTGCTGCAGTTTGGATCCTATTCAACTCAGTACATAACATTATCTAAGCGACCGCTGTAAGCAGATGAAAGCACTTGCAGGATTACAATAACACTTGTAATGTAGCAAATATTATGGACAAATGGAGAACATAAAACACTGATTATGAAATAATATGCAGTTGAAAAGGATGACAATAGGACTCATGGAGGGGAAGGTGGGAAGTTCAGAGAATAGAAGAAATCTCTAAATATGGATATGTATTTTGTATTGTACTGTTATAATTCTATATTTGTAAAACCAAATAACCGTTATTTAATTTTTATTTTTATTTTGCAATGAATGGATGTCCTGTTTTAGGATTTACATTGACAAGAATCACTGAAAGAACTTGGGACCAACTTCGGTGCAGAGGCTTTCATATTTAAAGATATATAGATAAAGCCATATGTACGTATAGAATTGCAGAGTGGGAAGGGACCATGCGGGTCATCTAGTCCAACCCTCTGCAGTGCAGGAATCTTTTGCCCAACATGGCGCTCGAACCCACAACCCTCAGATTAAGAGTCTCGCGCTCTACACACTATAATGTATCCATTCCCCTTAGGCTGCTGTGCTTTGCTTGTTTCCTCATAATATCATGTAGCCACTCATCTGCAACATTATGTTATGTTAGCAACGGCTACGGATAAACTCAGAAATTGTATTTGCAGAGCTGCTGAAGGTATTGCACAGGAGACTCCTGAGCTGCCACGAACCAGTGCTGCACATTTACGCCCCAGTTCATAAATACATCGTGCATCATTTATGTTTGTTTCTGCATATTCAAAATGCAGAAATCCCTGCTCCAAAGCAAATTAGAAGCTTTTTAATGCTTGCTAATCCCTCCTGTTAGTCCTTCCACGCATGCTCAGAATCCATGTCTCTGCCATGCTCAATAAGATAAATGAGCTTAAATAAGGTACCATCCTCACTGTGTGTGTGTCTGACTTTCACCTCTTGCACACGCCATGTAATCTCATAGGGTTTTATGATGTTTACTTTGTTTCCCCCGCTGCTTTTTTTCTTTTAACCTTCTGCGTTTTGGGGTGGCTATAGGCAAAACAGAAATAATACAAAAGGGGGGAAATATCCCAGTGAGGTGCAAATGGATGTCTCACGTTCCGTTCCATAATTTTTCCAGCAAGGAGTCGTAGGAAGGGCTTGGATGTGGGAAAACAGGCTAAACTCTCCAGGCAACTATCTCCCAATTCAAATCCAGAAATAGAACACATGCTAATTCCATCCTCTGCCACTTGTCTCTGTTGCCCTCTGTAAATTGGTGGATCTGATGCAAGGTAACTTAAACAGCTCAGGTCCGAGATACCTCAAGGATTGCCTCTTTCAATATGAAAATACCCGGACCCTGTGCCAAAAAACTTAGGGAACAAGCTGTGCTATCATAATGATTAAGGCCTTAAATGATAATTTTAGGTTATATGTTAGTGACTAAGTTTTAATTTATATATATTTTTAACTGCTGCTATATCTGTATTGTCCCTGTTATACCTAATTGCAAATTCAAATGTATCCCTATCGTGTTTTATGATTTACTTGATTCTGTATGTGGGCTGAAACTGGTCTGTGACCGAAGTAATAAAATTCATTCATTCATCTTCTGAGGCCCTTCTTTATGTGCCTCCTCCATGTGTGGTGATTGGCGCTGTGGTCTAAACCACCAACCTGTTGGGCCTGCCAATCGTAAGGTCAGCAGTTCCAATCCATGTGACAGGTGAGCTCTCGTTACTTTGTCCCAGCTCCTGGGACAGAGCTCTCATTGCTTTGTCCCAGCTCCTGCCAACCTAGCAGTTTGAAAGCACACCAGCGCTAGTAGATAAATAGGTAATACTGCGGCAGGAAGGTAAACAGCGTTTCCATGCGCTCTGGCACTCATCACAGTGTCCCGTTGTGCCAGAAGCGGTTTAGTCATGCTGGCCACATGACCCGGAGAAGCTGTCTGTGGACAAACACCAGCTCCCTCAGCCTGAAAGCGAAGATGAGCGCCACACCCCATAGTCGAATTCGACTGGACATAACTGCCCAGGGGTCCTTTACCTTTACTTTAGCTCCTCCATGAAAGGTCCAGAGAGTGTCAGCATGAGAACGGGCCTTTTCTGCAGTGGTTCCCCATTTGTGGAATGCTCTCCCCAAGGAGGTTCAACTGGCATCTTAATTATACAGTCAACCCTCGGGTTACGAACGCTGCAGGTTGTGCGTTTTCGAGTTGCGGACCATGCCGAACCCAGAAGTACCAGAACAGGTTACTTCCGGGTTTCGCGCTCACACATGCGCAGAAATGCAAAATGACATCACACACATGCGCAGAAGCACCAAATCACGTCACGCACGTGCACAGACACAGTGCTTCAGGCTGCGAACGCTGTGGGTTGCGAACATGCCTCCTGCACAGATCACGTTCGCAACCTGAGGTATGACTGTACACCTTTAGGCACCAGGTAGAAACATTCCTCTTTAACCAGGCCTTTGACAAATTGATATCCAATGTTCTTTTTAAATGTTTTGGGGAGGGGGGCAGTTATTTGGTTGTTCTTTTTTTTGTTTTTATTATGTATTTTGTGTTTTACATAATATGATTTTATGTTGCGAACTGCCCTGAGACCTGTGGGTATACGACAGTATACAGATTTAATAAATGATGATAATGCACAGGAAGGCTCCTCGGGTGATTTAGAAGACTGATTACTCAAAGTTCAACAACATGCAGTTCATACTGGCAGCTCCCTTCTTCAGACAGTCACCCTCCAACTCATGGCAGGGGTAACACAGATGTGGATGCAGGGGGATGGAGCTTGTGTCGTACTCCTGGATTTGAACAGGGCAATAGTTGAAGCTAGTATGTGGTTACCAGATTTTTTTCAATGAATCCGGGGACACTTTAAAAAAATAATAATTAAAAAAATAATATTTATTAGAAGTTTTATAGTTACAGAAAAAAAGTATAAGAAAAAAGCATTAAAAAATTAACAGGCAATACATCGAGAATAGAAAGGGGGAAACAATACATCAAAACAACAAGAAAAAACAAAAACATTTAAAAACACATCCAATTTCCATATCTTTATCTTTCATTTACTTATTTCCTCGACTTCCTCACACCTCCCTTTTTTGTATTCTAGTTCAAATTAGCTAATTCAGCAAATCCTTTCCCTCTTTCTCAATTTTTTGTTCTATAATTTATCTTAACACAGCCTAACTTTAAATTTTCCACTTTAACCCATTAACAATCAGTTTTTGCTTAATTCTTTATAACATTTCTGCTAAAACCATATAATTTCATTCCAGTATTCTTCTAACATTCCTTAATTTTGCAGTAATTCTGTAAATATACTTTAAATTTTTTCCAATCTTCTTCCATCGACTCTTCTCCCTGGTCTCGGATTCTGCCAGTCATTTCTGCCATTTCCATGTAGTCCATCAGCTTCATCTGCCATTCTTCCCGGGTGGGTGACACTTTTTTTTTTTTTAAGCTGAGTAGCAACAGGGAGTCAGTAGTGGGGATGGTGAGGCAAAAGACCCTGAGCCCAAGCACACATGCATATTGTATAAAGGTGCAAAGCCCTTCTTTCACACCCTGTGAAACATAAATACACAGAGGTTGTTAAAAAACTAGGCAACGGTCAGCCGCCCACAACTCCCGAGCTTCCCCCATCAGTCAAAACAAAGGGGGAAGGAGATCTGTACCGCCGGACGTCCCTGGTTCCCCCTTGGCAGTGGCAGCAGCACCAGCAGTCTCAGCTGCCCAGAGCCAGCCTGGTAACGCAGTTGGCTCTGGCTGGTTTCAGGAGCTCCTCGCCAGAAGGCCCCATATGATGTGTTGAGCACAAGACACATCATATGGGGACTTCCGGTGAGGGGAAATGGTGGGCGCTATGGCAGCGAGCAGCTCCTGAAAGCAGCCAGAGCCAACTGCGCTACCAGGCTGGCTCCAGGCAGCTGAGGCTGCCGCTGCCACGTTTCCCGGGGACAGATTTGCAAATCTGGGGACATTCCAGGGATGGAATTTGTCTGGGGACAGATTTGCAAATCCAGGGACTGTCCCTGGAACTGGGAATGTCTGGTAACCCTAAGCTAGTGTGATCACCTCTGCGCTCCGGCAGCAAAACCAAAATGCTTGTTTACAAAGCTATTGTACTACCAACCTTACTGTCTGCTTGTGAAACATTTACCACTTATAAACGCCATCTCCAACTCCTCGAAAGATTCTATCAACTGCATCTCCGAAAAAATTTACACATCACTTGGGAAGACAGGCGAACTAATGCCAGTGTACTGGAAGAAGCAAAGATCACCAGTATGGAAGCAATGATTCTTCAACATCAACTTTGTTGGACTGGTCATATTGTGCGGATGCCTGATTATCGTCTTCCAAAGTAACTACTATATTCTGTACTTAAAACTGGAAAGCGTAATGCCGGTGGTCAACAAAAGAGGTTTAAAGACTCTCTGAAGGCAAATCTAAAAAGAAACGTAGTATAAACACCGACAACTGGGAAACACTGACTGGTCTGCATGTGCTCCAACTGGAGAACAGCCTTTACCAAAGGTGTCATGGGCTTTGAAGACACTCAAACTCAGGACAAAAGGGAGAAACATGATTAGAGGAAGGTGTGGGAGGCACGTTTGGCAAACTCTCACCATAATCAACTCCCACCTGGAAACCTAGGTCCCCACTGTGGAAGGACGTGTGGATCCAAAATTGGCCTCCACAGTCACTTGCGGACTCACTGTTTAAGACCATGTTCATGGAAGACAATCTTACTCGTCTACGAGTGATCGCCAAAGAAGAAAGAATTTCCTACATCCCAGGTTGTGCTTTCAGATCTGAATGCCACCAAATCACCGTCTCTGTCATGGATTTTCTAGAAGTACCTCCGTCTCAGAATAAACTACTTTGCAAGGTGGTTGTGAGGAGAAAGCGCCAGCCTAAGCTGCTTGGAGGGAAACGAAGGGTGGAAATGTCATAAATAACCCTTCCTCTAAATATAATAGGTGCCAACGGACTGTTCCATAATCAGTGGCAGCGCATTTCCAAAAGATAGCGGTGCACTGAATTAGAATGTAGACCGGTTATGACAAGCGTTATCAATTCCTGACAGCATTACATAATGGGAAAATATATTTCTGACTAGATAAAGAGAGAGAGAGAGAGAGAGAAAGGGGGGAAATCCCTCATGACTTTTAATCTCTCTCTCTCTCTCTCTCTCTCTCTCTCTCTCTCTCTCTCTCTCTTTACATTATCTGAGATTTAAAGCTATGTGTGTTGTACATCAAAAACACCCCCTCCCAGGGGTATTTCACTTACAATTTCATTTAAAAATAGGAATGTGGCTCTATCTAGCTATGATGAGAATGGATTAAACAAGAATCAGGAAAAATAAGCCAAGTCTGTATATGAAATCGCTTAGGGGAAACCCGTGTTATTAGGTTGAAATATTTAACTGATTGACTTTGTTGCATTTTGACCAGGGGCTGAGGGAGTTGGTTGCTGGGTACTTCACTTGCTCCTTTGCGAACAGTTTGTTGTGGTTTTTCACAGCACCATTTAATAAGATTTCCTTTCCTTCATCTCCGTGATTGGAATGACCTTGGTCACGCAACAGAATATCAGCTGTTTCGTTTAATTTATTCTCAATAGGAGGCACTGCAAGAAGCTGACGTCCTTTGACTTCCTTGATTCTTCACTTCCACAAATAGTTATTTCCCCCCCTCTTCTTTGCCATCGTCTGGCAGTGCTGTTATGAATGCCTGATAAGTAAGATGCAGCAACATCTATTTCATTCTGCTCTTGTCTGATTAAAGGGTTCTTTGTAAGCATTATTTTATTTATTATATATTTGTTTGCTGTTTTGTTTACATACCCGTGGACAGTGCCGGCTGCTGCCCGTTGAGACTGGTAGGGCAAAATGCAGTTAAGCAGCTAAAACATGACATTGCGACAGAACAGTAGCTGCACACATTTCTGCTGCTCAGACATGGTGCTGCTACCTAGAGCTTTATCTCTTCCCAGCGTGTTCTGCTAACATTATGCACTGTGAAGCTGCTGTGTAGTTTCTCTCACCATTCTGTGCATTACTATGAAGCTGTTTTCCAGAGATGGGTGTTGTGGGGCAGGGATGCGATGCCTGGCAATAAGGGTAATAGTGTCTGCTGGCAAATGGAGTTCTAGGTAAAGATTGTGGATAGAGGGCTCTGTGCCTCGAATCAGCTGCACGGCAGGCAGAAATCATTGCAGCGTGATGAAGTGGCAGCCCCGAGAGGATAATAAAGGCCAAGAAGCTGTTGATGGTGGTAGCAAGGCTGAATTTCCCACACTGAAACAGCCGGCCGAGTTCTCTGGCTGCAAACATCTAAGCAGGCAATCACAGTCACTGCATTTGATAAGGCAAACTCAAAATACCTGAGTTCTAGGTGTGTGCTGCTTTATCAGTAACAGCACACAGTAATGTACTGCAATGTTGAAAGTTCCTTGCAGCTCTAGACGTGCATGCATGGGCTTCTCTGATAAAGCCTGATTTGGCTTGTTTATCATCCACGGGTGGCGCTGTGGGTTAAAGCCTCAGTGCCTAGGGCTTGCCGATCGAAAGGTCGGCGGTTCGAATCCCCGCGGTGGGGTGCGCTCCCGCTGTTCGGTCCCAGTGCCTGCCAACCTAGCAGTTCGAAAGCACCCCTGGGTGCAAGTAGATAAATAGGGACCGCTTACTAGCGGGAAGGTAAACGGCGTTTCCGTGTGCAGCTCTGGCTCGCCAGAGCAGCGATGTCATGCTGGCCATGTGACCCGGAAGTGTCTTCGGACAGCGCTGGCCCCCGGCCTCTTTGAGTGAGATGGGCGCACAACCCTAGAGTCTGTCAAGACTGGCCCGTACGGGCAGGGGTACCTTTACCTTTACCTTTTATCTTCCATTTGGCTTCTGAGCAATTTATTATTTTTTTTACTTGTTTTCTTTCCATTTAATCCTGGGCATTTTGAATTTTCTTTATAGAAGCATCGGCAATCTCACAGTCCCAAGAATATTGGCATAGGTTATGAGAAGGGTTTCCTTCCCCTCTATTCCAATTTTTGTCACTTCAGATAAGAGAGGGTGATTTGGAGGATGTGTTATTTAAAACACTGCCACTCTTTTTTTCCAAACTTCAGTAAGAAACCAGCAACTTTTAGGGAATCATTATCTTCTCTGTTCCTGGCACAGAATACAAAACTCATTGTTCCTCTCATAATTACTACATTATACATTGTACATTATACTACATTATACTATATTAAAAGCACTGTCCAACTTGCACATGCAAAAAGTAATCTCCTGAATAGCCACACAAAACATATAGAACAATGAAAACAAAGAAATAGTCAAAATAACATTGTAAGCTTCTCACCATTTATAAAGGAAGATATTCTAAACAGAATCTAAAGCAATTATGTTGACAGTATTGTTGATCTTAACAAAACAACTCCATTTGAGATTTCCACTAGAGATGTATAATCATGGTCAACATTAATTTTAAATTTAGGTTAAAAAAGTAACGGGGACCTTTCTCTACCAAATGTACGTTCATGGCACATGCAGAGTACAGGGGACACGGGTGGTGCTGTGGTCTAAACCACTGAGCCTCTTGAGCTTGCCGATCAGAAGGTCAGCAGTTCGAATCCCCACAACAGAGTGAGCTCCCGTTGCTCTGTCCCAGCTCTTGCCAACCTAGCAGTTCGAAAGCACACCAGTGCAAGTAGATAAATAGGCACCGCTGTGGTGGGAAGGTCAACAGCGTTTCTGTGTGCTCTGGTTTCATCACGGTGTTCCGTTGCTCCAGAAGCGGTTTAGTCATGCTGGCCACATGACCCAGAAAGACGCCAGCTCCCTCAGCCTGAAAAGCGAGATGAGCGCCACAACCCCATAGTTGCCTTTGACTGGACTTAACCGTCCAGGGGTCCTTTATCGTTTTACTTTACCTTTTACTGAGAAATCAACTGGTCCAGCTCCTCTTGCCACAGCGAAGATGGAGCAGAGCCTGCTGAACTTCTCACTGCAATGCAGCTGGTAAATGGTTGGCTATGTGTTTCCAAGTCCAGTGCAAGTTACGTACATTGATATACTAAGCCTTAAATGACTTGAGCCTCAAATATCTGAAGGAGTCCTTTCTCACACATAGACCATCCTGTGGATTGAGAAGCCCTGCTGGAAGTCCATGGGTGGCAGGGGGCGTGAGAGAATGTCATTGCCTCTAAAATTAATTTGGTCTCATCTTTGGGTACATTTCAGCCCCTCTTTGAAAGTCACACATTTCTGCAAAATGTGTGATGCAGTTTTCCAAACAATGTGTGCGAGACCATTAAAAATAGCTCAAAAACTCATTTTTGTTGTTGACAAAAAAGAAAAGTTCAGCAACCTCGGCCCACTTTCTGAAACATGGCAACCCTATATATTACAGAAGAGTGTGAATAAAAATGTATTATATTAGTGTAAATAACATACAGAAATGTATTGCATAAGGTAGGGTTGCCATATTTCAAAGAGTGAAAATCCAGACACAAAAGTTGTTGAGCTTCTTTCTTTCTTTCTTTCTTTCTTTCTTTCTTTCTTTCTTTCTTTCTTTCTTTCTTCTTGTTTGCCAAAGTTGTTGAGATTGTTTTGCAAAATCTCAAAAAAAAGAAATTTTGAGCTATTTTAAAGGAAATTCGCCAAAATCTATACTTCCGACATGGGTTGCCATAAGTCCAGATTTACTGTTTACAAGGGCTAAGTCCCAGCTATGTTGGGAAATTCCAGACATATGGCAACCCTAGAATGAGGAGATGTTCCAGAAATATGTATATTGGTTGAAACAGCCTACAAAAAATGTGTTTCTTAGGAGAATTAGCATTGAAATTCTGACTAATTTTCCTAAGGCTGTTTTTTTAAAAAAAGAAAAGAAAAGCAAAATGTTGCAGAAATGGGGAGACCTAAGTGGAAAAATTAGAGCATATGAAATTGTCAGATTTGTCCCATCTCTGGTGACTTCCCAGCTTACAGAACCTCTCTAAAGAAAGGAGACAGAAAGCTTTCAACCATTCTCTGTATATTCAGGAAAAAACATTGCGGTCTTGTAGCGCTTGTGTACATTGACCAGCTCTTTGTACAGTGTAAAATTGGATGCTTCCATTCATTCTTCTTTTGTAATTAGGGCGACAGAGATGTCTGTATTCAGAGAGGTTCAGTTTTCAGTGGCAAAAAGACCTGAAAATGAAAGTTGCCTTCAGGTTGGAATATCAAAGTTTTCATTTCTATATTTCTAAATATAGGAGCTCCTACTCTGGCCTGCCTCCAGCTGCCTCCTTTCAGAGGTTTCATGCTGAAATATAGTTTTGGGGAGTAGGGAGATACTTTAAAGAATTTGTGATATATAGATAGATAGATGATAGATAGATAGATGATAGATAGATAGATAGATAGATAGACAGATAGATAGATAGATATAGATATAGATATAGATATATAGGCTGCAAGATAAAAAGTAAGTAATAATTTTAAAATCATTAATCTAGGTTGCTAATGTAAGAGGTTTGGGTTTTATACAAGCATAGGAGTACTTTTCTAGAAATATATACCGTATTTTTCACTCTATAAGACACACTTTTCCCCTCCTAAAAAGTAAGGGGAAATGTGTGTATGTCTTATGGGGCAAATGCAGGCTGCGCAGCTATCGCTGAAGCCAGGAGAACAAGAGGGATCGGTGCGCAGCGATCCTTCTTGCTGTTCTGACTTTGCTTCGCTGGAGAGGCGCTGTGCAGAGAGAGAAAGCTGTGCAGCACCCCTTCAGCAAAGCCCCTTCCGTTTCTCCCCCCCCCCCCCCGCTTTGCTGGAGAGGCGCTGCGCAGAGAGGGAGAGAATATTTTTTTTCTTGTTCTCCTCCTCTAAAACTGGGTGTGTCTTATAGAGCGAAAAATACGGTACAGAGTTTCTTTCCTTCTCAGTTCCAGCGGTTGCTCAATTTTCTTTCATTGACATTTGAGAAAATGTATTTCACAAACGAAAGGTGTGTTAGCTGCCCGTCATGAGGGCTTTAAAAAAAAAAAATTGACATACAATTTTAGGTGCATATTTGGACTCAAGCAGCTTTCAGGCTGTTGAAGGAATTGAAGCCAAGCTCTTGCTCAGGGCAAAAATCACCTCGCTAGCATTCCTACATGCACATTAGTCGAAATGCGGTTCCACCCTCCTCTTCCTGCCCCCTCCACACACATCTTTCCTTCTAGCAGGAAGGGATCCGTATGAGATGCTTCGCGAAAGTGGTAAATGTTTGAAGTCCCTCCACAGGCTTCTTCAAATGCTGCTTTCTGCAATAACCAGGGTATCGACAAGGAGAAGCGATTCGGGTTTGCTTTCTGGGGGCCATAATTAGACAGAGCTCTGGCTAGCTGGAGGAAGGGGCAGCCCTGTAACCTTCCTTTGTTCAGCTGCTTCTCAACTTGAATCTCCTGCTTGCTTTATTGATCTGCGCTTAGTCATCTTGTTAGCAGCAGCAGCAGCAGCTCACATTTCTTAGGCGATACCGGCAATATTGATCAGAAGCATGCAGAGAGCATATGGGCAACAAAAATGCAGATTATGCATATTTTTACACAGATTTGTAAAAAACAAACAAAAAACCTAACTATTGTAGAATAACCACTCTTTTCCCCAAAACCTAGACACTTGCGGGGGTCAGGGTGTTGGTAAAATAGTCCCTAGTAACTGGTATTTAGAGGCATCAGCCATTGATACTGAAGTAACATGGCTAGTGTGACCAGTAGCCATAAGAACCAATTTCTGGAGGCCGAGGTCCCTTCACACACCCTGAATAAAATATTTGAGGGGCTGGAGCATACCTCCCCCCCCCCCCATATTTTGTTCAAGTTGGCACCCCTGCTAGTAGTCACTGATAGCCTAATAATAATAATAATAATAATACATTTTATTTATACCCCACCCTCCCCGGCCAGATCTGCTAACTCCAGTAAAATTACAATAGAAACATAATAAGGGGGGTGGGGACCCAATTTAAAATAGAGGTTAAAATGCAATTTAAAAAATGCAGCCTCCTTTTAAAAGTAGCCCATAGATCAAAACTGTAAGGAGAGGGAAGACACAAGGGTCAGACCGAGTCCAAACCAAAAGCCAGGCAGAACAGCTCTGTCTTGCAGGCCCTGCGGAAAGATGTCAGGTCTGGCAGGGCCCTAGTCTCTTGTGACAGAGCATTCCACCATGTCGGGGCCAGTACTGAAAAGGCCCTGGCCCTAGTTGAGACCAATCTAACCACCTTGTGACTTGGGACCTCCAAGGTGTTGTCATTTGTGGACCTTAAGGTCCTCTGTGGGGCATACCAGGAGAAGCAGTACCCAGGACCAGGTGGTACCAGGAGAGGTGGTGCCCATCACTACATCTTGTGGAAATGAATCCCATAGTTTAATTATGCACTATTCCTTTCATTTGTCCTTAATCCCCCACCATGCAGTTTCACCGGGTGACCCTAGGTACTAGTACTATGATAGGGGGAGGAAGTCCTCTCTCCACCCACTGAGAGCCAGTGTGGTGTAGTGGTTAAGAGCAGTGGACTCGTAATCTGGTGAACCGGGTTCGCTTCCCTGCTCCTCCACATGCAGCTGCTGGGTGACCTTGGGCCAGTCACACTTCTCTGAAGTCTCTCAGCCCCAGTCACCTCACAGAGTGTTTGTTGTGGGGGAGGAAGGGAAAGGAGAATGTTAGCCCCTTTGAGATTCCTTAGGGTAGTGATAAAAGCGGGATATCAAACCCAAACTCTTCTTTCAGTGAACAGGTGTTCTCAGACAGCTGAAATATATGTCCTTGCAGCTTTTGCAAGAGAGCTTCATGCATGCAGCCCTGGCTGCTGAATATGGGAGAGGAACCCTCCCATAGCTTAAATACTTTGATTTTCTAAAACAGCCTTGATTTTCAGGGGGGGGGGAGCTCAACAACGTTGGTCCACTCCGGGTGCTGGCAGGGTCGCTACGCTGCTAAGGGCAGGGCCCCGCTGCTCCCCTGTCGTGCCTCTCCTCTGCTGGGCTATGGTGTGCAAGGGAGCTGTGGCGGCAGCTTCCTAGCATAACAGCCCAAGCACTGCTGGGCTGCCCATTCCATCACTGGGGGCATAACACTTGCCCTGCCCCAGGCTCCGCCAACCTATGCTACACCACTGCATCTGAAACAGCTTTGGGCTGACACAGTTGTCTGAACTCACCTTGCGGCTCTTGTAACCAACTCTTTTCAAAAAATCCTCCTCTCCTTTCTTGTGACTGCTTCTTCGTACTCTCCAATTTTAGCCTAGGCTGCCTGTTTTCCTAACCTTATCACTCCACACCGGTCACCACCTACAAACAAAACCGGTCTTGTCTGTCTTCTCCTAACAACCTCCTGTTTGAGCAGACACGGAATCTTCAAAGACAGTTTTTGAACTTCGCAAACCAAGGCTGAGAATTGCCGAGGCTATTTTTTTCATTAATTTATTTGCAGCAGTGATAGAAGCACTTCACAGGCAGGCGGGGAGGCAGAGTCCTTTGCTTCATCAGCATCGTCGCTCTCTTTTTGCTACTGTTCGTTTTTCCCCAGTGTGGGAAAGGGCACTTTCTTTGTGGGCAAAGCCATCTTTCCCTCCCTCCATCCAGACCTCCTTTGTACCTTTGGGGTGACAGAGGTTCATCCCATTTCTTCCTCTGGGAGAAAGAAACCCAAGAAGCATCATTAATCATGCAAACCGCCTCCCGCAGCAGTGCCAGCAAAATGATCTCCTGTACTCCTCACATCAATATTCTTGACACTTATCTTAAAAGTTAGGTCATGCATATCCATCTGCCATTAAAGAAGTGTCAGTGAGCAAGCATCCCCTTGCTATTTTTAGGGTCATATCAAAAGAGTTCATCAACTTTCTGTCAGCTCATCCAATTTGTCACATTTGATGCTATCTTCCGGCATCCTCACTGGTCATCCTACTCTTTCAAGTTCTCTCCATCCTGGTTCTTCCTTTGCAAACCACAGTCCCTTTGTACAAGAAAGATATTTGATATTGTGTCAGATTGTGTTTGGTTATGAGATGCTAATTCTGTTTCTCTGGTTTCAAGTTTCCGAAAATGTCCTTTTTTCCTCTTGCTGGAAAACAGGGCCAGCAGTTTAAATAAATGTACACTCAGGGATTTCGAGAAGTATTTGCTGTTGCTGTTGTTTTGCTTCTCCACACCAGTTAGAGACAAATACCCTGATCCAGAGATCTGTAGTCAATCGGATGCATAAATCCATTGCAGATACAGGTGGCCTTATTTATTCAAGGAGGCAAATATGTCCAGGAGCAAAGGCATTCACTGAAAATGGACAGTGAAACCTTTGCAGTTTGGAGACCCCATTTGTTTATTGGAGCCCCTGCACCTGTGAGAAATGGCTGCTGTTGTAGATTTCCAATAACTGTGATATCCCTGTGTTTAGTGGCACCAGCTGTGGTAACACCTGCCTCTCAATATCAGTTGCTGAGGAGCACAAGTAGGGAGAGGGAGTCTGTGCTCATGACCTGCTGGTGTCTTCCCATAGAACTCTGGTGAATCATAAAATTGTAGAGTTGGAAGGGACCCTGATGATATGAGAGCCATGTTCAAATATATAAAAGGATGTCACATAGAGGAGGGAGAAAGGTTGTTTTCTGCTGCTCCAGAGAAGCGGACACGGAGCAATGGATCCAAACTACAAGAAAGAAGATTCCACCTAAACATTAGGAAGAACTTCCTGAAAGTAAGAGCTGTTCGACAGTGGAATTTGCTGCCAAGGAGTGTGGTGGAGTCTCCTTCTTTGGAGGTCTTTAAGCAGAGTCTTGACAACCATATGTCAGGAGTGCTCTGATGGTGTTTCCTGCTTGGCAGGGGGTTGGACTCGATGGCCCTTGTGGTCTCTTCCAACTCTATGATTCTATGATTCTATGATTCTATGATCTAGTCCACCCCTGCAATGAATGCAGGAATATGCAGCTGTCCCACACAGGGATCGAACCTGCGACTTTGGTGTTGCCAACACCATGCTCTAACCAACTGAGCTATCCAAGTGTGCCACTGTGGGAAATAGGAAGGTGCACTTTTGGACTGATCTAGCAAGATTATACTTATGTAGAATCTCCTTCTCTCAGCATATAATAGGGGGGTGCAGCAGTCTCAAGATTCAACTTGTTCTCTGTAGCCATACAAATTCTGTTGCAGATATTAATACTGTGCATAAGAACTGATGCCTTTTGGGAAGATATCCTTCTCCAGGCCCATTAAAATATTATTCAATGTTTACTAGCAGAGCTCTTCAGAATAAAACAGAAATATCAAATGATTCATCCAAAAATATCCATCCATTGTCTTGTGCTGTCCAGCGCAGGCTCAGCATCTTAGAAAATATGAAATAATTCCAACAGACCTAGAAGCAGAGGTCTGTCTCCCCCCCACAGCATCCATTTTAGCCTGGATCTGTTTTCTCTCACACAGTCAAAGAGGGTCTTTCACATGTCCTTACTTCACAGAGCTTTGAGACAAAAGACACAAAGGCAACTCCCAACAAAATGGAGGTTTGCAACCCAATACCTTCATCACATGATCAAAGGTTCACTCTCAGCACAGAGTAGAGAGACAACCAACAGATAATCATTAACTCATTTAGGAGCTTAGAGTCCCTTAGAAAAACTACTGTGGGGAAACCCCAAGGTTAGTAATAAACAATTAGCCATTTTCCATATTAAACCTTCATTGATACACATACATTTTCCATTTCTGTGCGAATTAAATCAATTATGCTTAACAAATTACTGAACAACTTAGGCTCAGGGTATCTTAGGAACCACCTAAACCCTCACACCCCAGCCCAATCACTGAGGTCATCTACAGGAGTGATGTTGGTTGTCTCCCAAGTTGGCAAGGCTTATCTGACAGCGAAAAGAAACTGAGCCTTTAGTGTCATTGACCCAGCCTTGTGGAATGCTCTGCCAGCAGAAATCCAGCAGGTGCCTTTTATTTCAATCTTTAAATGCCTGCTGAAAACTTGTAGGCAATTAAGAAAGCATCTTTCCATGTTAGTTAGCTGATGGTCACTGATTTTACACATACACCCTTTTAGAAATTACATATAGATATTGTTGTAAACCACTTTTATATATTTTATGATATAGCGGCATACAAATATTTATAAATAAAGTGTCAGGCCCACCCACTTCTCCCTCGCTTTTTCCTTTGCATGCCAGGTTACACCTGTTACATTATCTTAAACTACAGATCACGGTTATATCTGGTATGGAGCCTTGTGATTTCATGCTTGATCCTGGCTAGTAAACCAACATTAAACCACTGTAAAAGTGTTGTTGAATAAGAATAAGAATAAGAATAAGAATAAGAATTTATTATTTATACCCCACCCATCTTGCTGGGCTTCCCCAGCCACTTTGGGCGGCTTCCAAAAAAATATTAAAATACTGTGATACATCAAACATTAAAAGCTTCCCTAAACAGAGCTGCCTTCAGATGTCTTCTAAAAGTCTGGTAGTTGTTGTTCTCTTTGACATCTGGTGGGAGGGCGTTCCACAGGGAGGGCGCCACTACCGAGAAGGCCCTCTGCCTGGTTCCCTGTAACTTGGCTTCTCACAGTGAGGGAACCGCTAGAAGGCTGGACCTCAGTGTCCGGGTAGAACGATGGGGGTGGAGACGCTCCTTCAGATATACTGGACCAAGGCCAAGCTAGCTGGTGTGCAAAGGGAGGGGTTGGAAAGAAAACAGGCCCATCACTCTTTCCTAGTTTGCTGGGGATATTGTACACAAACTGGGTTGTATTATTATTATTATTTCCTTCTACCCTTGGAAACAATGAACAAGATCATGCCCATTTTTCTTAATGTTCTGCAGAAATACAGAAAGGAGTAGGAATTGAAGAGTGACTTCTGGAGCAGCTTCTTGCCCCTTTTTGAGGGCAAATTTCTGCCCTCAAATGGAAAGTCTGTCCAAAGTGGAGGTGGGAGATCAATGCAACTCTAATAGTTAGTGAAATGAATCTGACCTCTGTCCTTTCTTAGGTCGTCCACAAAGATCCTATAATGTGCTTCAAAGTTGAATTGTAAATATTGATTTATGTTACGGATTACCTCTATCCATTTTCTGTGAAATCCTCGGGTCATGCAGTTTTGCTCTCTGTGCTCTGCTTGGCATCTGAGGTACAGCCATCCATCAAAATGACAAGCCTGAGCTTACCACCGATAGCCAGAGCTTCAGTGCCATAATATGTCCTACACGTAAGCACATTATTATGATTGCAGTTGTTTTATAATTATTGCCATTATATTTGTTAATATTATTTTGTGTATGTCCCTTTTTTTGGAGGGGGGAAGCATTGTTCTTGCAGTGATTATCGTGGAAGTTGCAGCAGAATAAATCTGTTTACTCAAGAAACGAAGGGAGGAAGAACCCTTCATATGCAAATATATGGCATTTGAAAATGTCATATAGCTTCATCTACATATAAATAAGCTGTTTTCCCAATTCTGCAGCAGCCGGGCTGTTTTGATACAGAAATTAGATAATGTTATATAAAAAGTTAAACCAGTGGGGTATTGTTGGGCAGAATCGTGGAACCTTATTTCCTAAAGTCAACGTCACTTAACCGAGTTAGTTATGGCTGCTGTGTGGATTACACGGACGGGCAGGGAATTTTGCAGCATGGACCTTAAAGCCTAACTCGTGTTCCATTCATATTTTTACATGTGTAACGATGCTGTCAAAATCTTCGGGAATTATCCCTCCTTATGTCAGCACCAAAGGTATCAGCCTTATATTGCAAACACAGTGCATGAATCAATTTGAGCACTGATGTTTTGCAGACCTGAGAGAGCTCATGCAGATGATTCCCAAATGAAGATATGCTTACAGAGGGATTGCCTGAATTTGTCAGAGTTTGTTAAGCTTTTCCTAGCAAACTTCATATATGACAGACTGGTGAACTGAGTCTTGATTTCAAAGGTTTGTTGGGGAGCGAGCCACACATTAGACCAGGTGTGTTTAACCAGGAATCCTTGTGTGTCTCAGTTCAAATCTCACCTCAGCTACAGACTACCTTAGGTGGCCTTGGGGGAAATCCATGATGTCTCTTCCTCAGCCTCCATCTATAAAATAGGGATAAAAACACAGCCTGTCTTGTTATAATAATTATTAAGATCTGTTCTGGATGTTCAAAAGTGCTTTTGGTTGAATCCTTGAAGAAGGAAAATCTCCTGTCAGTGGAACTCCCCATCTGTGAATAGCATGGTCAGTTTGGACTCAGCACAATTAGGGTTGGTGCAAAATTTGATTAAGTTCACATATAGAGGGGAACTTGCCTAATTCACACTTTCTGAAACAATGTGTAAACTGGAAAAATCCATCCTTCAAAATCTGCACTTCTTTGAATTTTGCAAAGTGGTTCTCCGATACAATAATTGTTAAGAGAATGCCCTGATGATTTTCAGATTATTCTCACGTATGCAATGGGTGAGCAGGTATTTTCCAAGCATAAATCGGCCTTTCTGATTGGCCATTTCACCCAAGACATTTCTCGAATGCCTAATTTGGAACATGTGGCGGCTGCTGTTGTAAGGAGAGGTGAGACAATGCTCACTTTAAATCTTCACAAATGCCGCCCATCATTCCTTCTAACTGTGAACTTGGGTTGCATGTAGCATCGAGATTATAGCCACAGATCATAGCAACTGAGAAACAAGAGGTTAGTATTGATGCGGCTGGTGAATATTAGGGAGGGGGGTGAAGGCAGCTGAAAGGGTCACCTGGGTAGAACTTAAGAGGGGCTCCCTCAAACCCGGCACCAGCTCTGAACTTCACTTTCTCTGAAGCACCTAGTGGATAGAAGCATTAAAAACGTTCATAATGAACTTAATTCAACTCTATGGCCAAAATAAGTGAAAACAAGCAGTTGGAGGGGTTGTTTTTGTTTTCTCTCACACATCTTTTTGGGAGAGTTAACTGGAACCCCTTTTAAAAATAAAATAAAATGACTGTCATAAAGTAATATAAAGCTGTTCTGGCCTGACACAGAAAAAGCTCATTATCAGTCCACTAAGGCTCTTTGATGGCATTCTGGCTGAAGGCCATTAAACACATTATGTAGCCTATTCCATTTCCTTTGTTTTGGTTTTTGGATAGCAGAGAGTAGATCACTCTCCTTCCTGATAAGAAGAAATACCTTGCCCACCTTCTCAAGAACATGTTTAAACATTACAAGGAAAGGCTTACCCATACAAATGCACAGAATAATGTTCTGGTGTACTAAAATGCCTGCAAGTGGTTAAAAGCTAGAAAAGGAGGGTGTTTCTATTGAAGGCGCCATTTTCGTTACGGGGAGAAATGGACCAGGCGAGGAAGGAGAATTCTAAAGTACAGAACTTTTCTATAAACAAATGCCCATTGGTGGTGGGAGCATTGTATCTCTCTCTTTCACACACATATAGATATATAGATATATAGATATATATGCAGGCTAGACAGCATCTTAAAAAGTAGAGACATCACCTTGCCAACAAAGGTCCGTATAGTTAATGCTATGGTTTTCCCAGTAGTGGTGTATGGAAGTGAAAGCTGGACCATAAAGAAGGCTGATCGTCGAAGAATTGATGCTTTTGAATTATAGTGCTGGAGGAGACTCTTGAGAGTCCCATGGACTGCAAGAAGATCAAACCTCTCCATTCTTAAGGAAATCAGCCCTGAGTGCTCACTGGAAGGACAGGTCCTGAAGCTGAGGCTCCAATACTTTGGCCACCTCATGAGAAGAGAAGACTCCCTGGAAAAGACCCTGATGTTGGGAAAGATGGAGGGCACAAGGAGAAGGGGACGGCAGATGGACGAGATGGTTGGATAGTGTTCTCGAAGCTACCAGCATGAGTTTGACCAAACTGCGGGAGGCAGTGGAAGACAGAAGTGCCTGGCGTGCTCTGGTCCATGGGGTCACGAAGAGTCAGACACGACTAAACGACTAAACAACAACAACATATATGCAGGAGTGAGTTCTTTGGAAATGAATATGCCACATTGTACTGGAGTTAGAAACCTCTTGAGGAAAATATTGCTGTCCAAATATGAGCCATGAGGATGCTTCTTGGAATGCACTGTAAAATAAGAGCCCCTTCAGGCATTCAGTCAAACTTGTGAGGGCATTAAGTGTGCAAAGGGTGTGAGGGAGTGTGTATCACCCTTGCCCCTCATGTCCATGAATGTGCCAGCCCCACCCACTCTATTCTCAACTCTTCTGTGCCCTGTAGGAAACCCTGATTCCTATTCCTGAAGAGGCTTCTCAGCCTGTTCAACCAAATGAGCTTAGAAGCCCCGTTCAGATCTATCCTCTCAACACAGGAAGGTTGGGGTGGAATGGGCAAGACCACTGGAGGCAGAGCAAATGGGGGTGCCCCTATTTCCATTACATCCTTTATGCCCTCACACTTTAACAGGTCTATGAACAGCAACCTAAGTGGGCAGGGAGTTAATGATGAGTAACATTCGAGAGAGACCATAATACTGTGGTGTGCAATCCTATCCATGCTTACCTGATAATCCCTATTGAATTCAGTTACCTCCTACTGGATTGTGCTGTAAATCTCGAAATTATTAGCAGCACTAAAAAGCAGTTGCTAATTATTAAGAAAGTGATGCCTATGGTTGTACTTCAATGCACGGCTTGAAGCCAGGCGAATCTCCAGAGGATGGATTTGATTCATTATCTGTTCAAATGTCTCTTCTAGAGATGAAACAAATGGTATTAGCTGGATCAAGTATTAATGAAAGTTAAGAAGAGCAGCAATACATTGTCGCCTAGCAAAATGGAAAAACTGCAAAGCTGTATCAAGCTTTAGCTTCCTATAAATATTTTGAAAGGGAAATATTTGAATGCAAAATATTGAAGGTAAAGGATAGGGGAGATCTCTCAAAAGTGGCATCACTTGCCTCCTGAAATATCTGTGTTGATGGATTTGCACATATATGTGCAACACATCATGCAATAGTTCCTTGCTTCAAAATTGATCACTAAGTATTTCTCAGCTGAACGTGCAAATTCTCCCGATTGGCATTTGGGAGCCAGTGTGGTGTAGTGGTTAAGAGCGGTAGTCTCATAATCTGGGGAACCGGGTTCGCGTCTCCGCTCCTCCACATGCAGCTGCTGGGTGACCTTGGGCCAGTCACACTTCCTTGAAGTCTCTCAGCCCCACTCACCTCACAGAGTGTTTGTTGTGGGAGAGGAAGGGAAAGGAGAATGTTAGCTGCTTTGAGACTCCTGAAGGGGAGTGAAAGGCAAGATATCAAATCCAAACTCTTCTTCTTCTACTTGATCGGCGGTTGCACATGCAGGCCACTTCTTGATGCTGGGGTCATGGACTGTTGCGTCTGCATGTGTGAACGTGCACTTAATGTCACTGTTGAACAACTATTTATTCTTTATTTCTTTATTTATTAAATATATTTATTGGCTGCCCATCAGTAGGGAGAATTAGTTGGCTCTGCTGTCATTGGTTGTGGTCTAAACCACTGAGCCTCTTGGGCTTGCCGATCAGAAAGTTGGTGGTTCTGTCCCAGCTCCTGCCAACCTAGCAGTTCGAAAGCATGCCAGTGCAACTAGATAAATAGGTACTGCAGCGGTGGGAAGGTAAACAGCGTTTCTGTGTGCTCTGGTGTACATCATGGTGTTCCATTGCACCAGAAGCGGATTAGTCATGCTGGCCACATACCTGGAAAGCTGTCTGTGGACAAACGCCAGCTCCATGGATTGAAAGTGAGATGAGCGCCACAATCCCATAGTCTCCTTTGACTGGACTTAACCATCCAGGAGTCCTTTACCTTTTTACCTTTACCCCTACTGTCTGGGCTTCCTCCTCCCACCCAACCAGTCCTATGGGTACCAGCTGCCACTGGCATTAGGCACCCATCTAAAGAAGGTCCTTTTGCACCCCAACCTACAAAAGCTGTTTTACTTTCTCTTTGGCAAGCTCCATTTTAGCACTGCTGTCGTCATTTGCCCTCTCACCTGTTCATCGGGTTAATCGCTTAAGCATGATGAGAAAAGAGGCTGCTTTGGCTTCAAAATCCAAAGCCAAGATATTAGCTAACAACTTGGGAAAAGTAGACAATTTAGATAAAGCTGTTTTTACAGAGAGATATGTTTTAGTGCAAGGTTTTCAGGCTTCTGTGCTAGTTCCGTATGAATTTGGTTTGAGCAAAGGACAAAAAAACAACTACTACTACTCTTACCTCAAAAATGCGAAAATAATTCCTTCCTGCCTAATAAGGACTTTGGAGAGTTTGGCATTTGAAGATGAGTTGTCAAGCACAATGAATCCACAATTTGATTAATGTTGAAATCATACTCTGTAACATTGCTGGATGAATAATTATAATATTGTGACAGAAAAAAAATAAGCAGTTTCATTTTTAGCCTGGCTTTTCACAGACATTACAGCAATAGTCCTCAGTCTAATAGTTAATACAGAATGTCTACAGAATGTGTTTTTCTGAATGACCAGATTACATCGGTGGGAGGGAATTTGTCATGGCTTTTGGTTGAAATAATAAAATTGAGTGGGTGAGACTGCAGTCCAATGTCTGCTTAGCTCTCACTCAGATAGCCAGCATTGACAGCTTTGACAGTCCCACTTGCCCTTGAGAAGAAGGAGGAAGAGTGACTAGAGGCGCGTCTTTAGTCCAGTATGTGTTCAACATGAAAGGTGAAAATTAGACTGTATCTACTACACATGCTGCAGAATGTTGAAGACTGGCAGGATCAAAACAAAACAAAGACACCTCTCTGCAAATTGAAAACGGGAAAAGCAAACTCTAGCCTCGCCTGCTATGTGTTGGTCTTCTGTTTGTGAGTCAAAGACCCGCCACCCACTTAGGGATAAATAAGACACAAGGACGCATGTATTTTAGGTTAATGGGCTAAAGAAGGTCACAACTTTATTAGTTACAGCATGCGAGTGGTATTGGCTTAGGCACTGGATCAAGCAAACTATATATGACTCCACCCCGTGCAGCAGGGGGTCATTTGAAGGTTAATAACCAGTGGGAGGAGCTTGTTGATGCAAATACAACTGAAGCTTCCCCTGATGTCACCAGGGGTCCGGCCGTGGCCCTAGCCACCAGCAGGGCATCGGACAGGATCCATGACCACTGGATTCTTTAACGGAATACCCAAGAAGGGGAGGGGTAGGTGTCAGCATCGCCCTTGAGCCAGTGTCACCAACTGGACTCATCCACTTCAGCCCCGACTGGGCTAGGCAAGCTGGGTAGCACTTCCAAAAGACCACCTTTCTCACAGGAACAGGTCTAAGTGCTGTGGACTCACAACTCAGAGCTGTGAGCACCGCAAATCACTCCAACAAGAAGACAGTCGTTGTACAGCAGAGTACAGCAGAGCATAAATCACTCGGACGACAGCGCTGAAGAATATCTTCTTTTATTCACTAACAGCTACTGTACTATACAAACTATATACAAATGGAGATGCTGGAGTGCACTGAGTGTTACAGCTGCTTTCTGCAGCGACCTTATCTACACAGAGATAACACTCAGTCTTTTCTCTCCCTGACTGACTCACTCCCTGACTCTCTCACTGACCGACTCTCTCTTTCACTGACCGACTCACTCTCTTACTGTGGTGCTGGAGCAGAATATGTAAATATCAGAACATGCCTCCTCCTCTCTGCAGAATCAGCAGACTGCTCAGGAGATTCTTGGGTATGGGAGGGGTGAAATCTCCTCAGTAGGTGATGGCCACAACCTGCCCTCCAACACACGACACATATTCCAATGCCTAACCGCCAATACCCGAAAAGTTGTGACGATTTGCTACGAGGTAGGCGAAAAACCAAGAGGCTTGTGCCACTTTGCCACGTGGATACAAAATTCCTACCAGGCCCTCTGGGCAACCAGGGCAACCAACCGAAGTCCATAGCAAGGTTCAAAGCATAAATATGACCTAAAGGGAGGGCAGGCGGGTGATCCGACGACTCCAAGCAGCAGAATGGGGACACAGGGCTACCGCGGCTGCTTAAATGCGGCTAAACCCCGCCCCTAAGCCAGCCCTATTGGCTGGCTGATGGGCGTGGCGCAGCACCCGGGGAACTGACGCAGGGGGTCGAATATGCCCCCCTGCCAACGGAGGAACGGCTCCCGCTCACAAAACCTCCCCTCTGGTAGGAGGAGAGGCTTTCAAGGAAATTTTCAACCACAAAGGAGCATATCCCCCCCCCCCCACAGTCTGAAGTGCAGGACCAGCCCACCCATGAGGCAAGGTGAGGCAACTGCCTCAGGCGGCATGTTCCAGTGGGGCAGCAGATCCCGTTATCAATTTTTTCTTACCCCCTTGTTCCTGATGTAGCTCTTCCTTCACTCCTTCTTCACTGGCAGGTAGGAGAATGTCATTTTGGGTTCTACCACAGATGCCAAAATGTCTTTGGCCAGTCCTGCTGAAGTGGTGTGGTCCATTTCACCAGCTCCACATTCTAGCATCTCATTCTCCTACATTCTGCTACAGTTGTAATGTAATTTTCATCTGCTATGGACTCTGGCGCTCATAATGCTTTGAGCATGTTTTAGGGTCTTCTGTTCAACTGATACTGTTTTGTATTATTTTATATGTTGTGAGTATTGTATTATTTGTGAGTATTTTATATGTGGTGCCTGGTACCTTTCAAGGGGGGTGCAGTGGGGGTGGTCTGCCCGGGGTGTCATGCCTAGGGGTGGTGACAAACTCCCCCTAAGCGGATTGGCGTGGTGGTGCTCGCACCCCCGACAGGTGGGTTTTCCTGATTTGGGCGATCGTCGTTGTGAAAATCCGCCCACCGATCACGCAAATACGCCTGGCGGTCAGCCTGTCACCTGCCGACGGGTGGCATTCACACACCCTGGCGGGCGGCACTCGCATCCCCAGCAGGCGGTCTTATGTGATTGGCAGCCATATTTTCGCATTCTGCAGGAGGTGCTGGCATCCCTGACTGTCAGCCCTGCATGCCGGGTGTATTTGTGCGATCCATGGGCAGATTGTCCTGACAATTGTGCCAATCGTGAATGTGAGTGCCGGCCGCCGGAGGGAGCCAGCTCGATGGTCGTATTTTCACGATCGGCGGGCATATCTGTTTTGTGACCATGCCTCCCTTAAAAAAGGTCAACAACTATGAGGTAAAGGGTAAAGGGACCCCTGACCATTAGGTCCAGTTGTGGCCAACTCTGGGGTTGCGGCGCTCATCTCGCTTTATTGGCCGAGGGAGCCGGCGTACAGCTTCCGGGTCATGTGGCCAGCATGACTAAGCCGCTTCTGGCGAACCAGAGCAGTGCATGGAAACGCCGTTTACCTTCCCGCCGGAGCGGTACCTATTTATCTACTTGCACCTTGATGTGCTTTCGAACTGCTAGGTTGGTAGGAGCAGGGACCGAGCAATGGGAGCTCACTCCGTCGTGGGGATTCGAACCGCCGACCTTCTGATCTAGGCTCTGTGGTTTAACCCACAGCGCCACCCGCGTCCCGTCAACTATGGGGTACCTTCCCGAAAAAAAGAAGCTCAACAACTCTGGGCAACCTTCCCAAAAATTGCAATGTGGGGTTGACAATTTTTTTCACAGCGGCTACCACCTGATCTTGCTATGCCTCTGAGTGGGAATGAAAGAGAAATCTGATTCAGTTCGCATTTAAAGGGGAAACTACTTAATTTGGCACTTTCGCAAACCATAAGAGAACCAAAGAACACAACCATCCTTTGAAGAATCACACCGAATTTTGCAATGCATTTCTCAAACCAAGTAATGTGTTCAAAATGCATTTGGTGTGCATAAAGATGCATGAGTTAATGAAAATACCATAGAAAAATACCTCACTTTAAAGACAATTGCTTTGCAAAAATGCATGTATTAGGCAAGTTTGCATGCAAATGTGTATATTAGGAGAAATGTGCACTAAAATGCTGGTGAGTTTAGGACTTTTTTAAAAAAAACTGCAAGCTGGTGTGGAAATGCGGAGAACTGTAACGAAGGCTGGGAAAATGAGAAAGTGGATCTTCCCCTAATTATGAGCAACTTTGAGGATTCTCCATAATAACATATGATATTATTCTTTAACATAATCAATACTAGGCCAGGCAAGCCAAAGAGCAGCTGGATATAGAACTGTCCGTATGATCTTTTCATATCCTTATCTTTTACTCATGTGTGTCTTTTAACCACTTTAGCTCGAGGGCTACATAACTTGGAACCAACTTTGACTAAAATAAAACACCTCACATCCACAATATCCCACAGTCCCAGGGATTGTTATCAGCAGAACTGTAACTGAGGTACTCTCAAAATCTTCAGTGAAGGAATATATATATAACACCAGATTTTCAAATTATGCTGGAAGCCTCTGTCAGGAGAGGAGTGCTACAATATATATAGCTAGCTCTCCTCAAATGCCAGCGGCTCTGAACAAGAGCGAAAAAGTGAAGTTTAAGTATGTGTGGTGGGCTGTCTCTCTCTTTTAGGCTGAAATGCATTTTTATGATCTTAGGAATGCTCTGCCTGAAAACCGTACATGTTCAAACTTCAGAATAGCAGCCTAACAACTTTTTAAAAAAGATTTCTCCTTGAAATTGTATTTTTGAATCAAATGGATTGGACATTATCCTTTTAGAAATTACTGTCTTTAGGCTTCTGCACATACCCAAACACAGTTCCTAAGATTATTTGGTGGGGGGTATTACTGTATTTTTTGCTCTATAAGTCGCACCAGACCACAAGACGCAGCTAGTTTTTGGAGGAGGAAAACAAGAAAAAAAATATTCTGAATCTCAGAAGCTAGAACAGCAAGAGGGATCGCTGCACAGTGAAAGCAGCAACCCCTCTTGCTGTTCTGGCTTCTGGGATAGCTGTGCAGCCTGCATTCGCTCCATAAGACGCACACACATTTTCCCTTACTTTTTAGGAGGGAAAAAGCGAGTCTTATAGAGCAAAAAATACGGTATTTGAATGCCTTTGGGCTCATTACCTAAAGGAGTGCCTCTCCTGATACACAGATCTCCCTATGCTTTGAGATCCACTGGAAAGGCCCTTCTAGTAAGCCTTGAACATACTGTTGTTCAAGGGTCTTTTGACACTACAGGGCCTTCTCAGCAATGGCACCTCAATTTTGGAATATGCTTCCCCCTAGGGTACAGCTAGAGCCAATACTGTCCATCTTTTGGCAGCAGCTGGCTACCTTCTGTTGAAGTAAGAGTAGTGAAAATGCAGCTAGGAAGCTCAAATCATATATGTGACTGACACCCTTCTTTGGAAATTAAACCAGTGTCCAAACTTTAACATCCAAAAACTTTACTTGCAGAAACTTATAGTTCTAGGTGAATTAAAACATATTATTTACAATCACATGCTTCCCCAAGTATGGGTTTACAGTCTCTTCTTCTAACTTTCAAACAACTGTATTTCCCTCTCTGTCCAGAGCTCAGCCTTCTATATCTCAGTTAGGCCACGTCTTGCAGCTCCTGTGAGAGATTTCCACTTTCACCTTCTCCTGAATCTTTGCTCTCTTTCTCTCAAGCACAGAAGAAGTATCCCAACACTCTATTCAACTTAGCAGTGTTCACAGTGGATTCCAAACACAGTCATCTTGCTTCACATAAAATGGAGTCTCTCTCCTTCACTAGATACATTCCATACGGCCGACGTTACTCAGTCACACGAGAACTACTAGAGAATGCTCTAGAATTCAGTTGCCAACCAATCAATTTCAAGCACATAGCAATGCATACAAGCATTTACAATTTCAGTGAATTAAATTACTATACTTAACACCTTCGTCTTCCTTCAACCCTTTGAATATCCTAAGGGGCAATGACCTGTACAGCAATAATGGAGCCAGTTTGTTTTTTTAATTGAACCATGTACTGTGTTTCTAACTTTCTGACTGGTTTACATGTTTTCAATTGTTCTGAACCACCCTGAGGTCTTTTGACAAAGGTCAAGATATAAATCATGTAAAACAAAACAAAATTAAATTAAATGGAGGACTGGAACGGGATTCCAGCCAGTGATTGTAGTGTACGTGTAGACTTGTGGGAGGAGGCATATATTGAAATATTATGGACCAATGCTTTACTCTTTTAAATCAACCTTTAATTGTGCCCCAGTTTTGAGAGGCACTCCAGTTTTCTCTGCATATGTGCTTTTAGCCCTCATTGACCCATTAATAAGTGGGGTTGTTGCATTTTGAACAGTCTTCAAAGGCACAGAATGAGTGACAGCAGAGCAGCCTGATGATGACCAAGGCATTTATCATGGTGCCTAGGCATCATTCTCTAGGTGTGAGCTGATAAAATGTACTCCAGGACACAGCTTCTCCCTGTGATTCCTGGAATCACATCCAGGTCTCCAAAGCATGCCCAAACTGCATCTCTGTTCCTTTGTGGGAGGGCGAGTGTGACCCCGTTCAGAACAGGAGAAATACCAGCTCCCACCAGGAACATATTTTCAGTTTATTCACCCACATCCAGTCCACCATTCACTCTAGCCATGGAACGGAGGAACAATAAGCAGGCTCCGTATTCTGCTACCTACCAAATGCAATGTATTAATTCACATTCAATCAGGGTTTCCCCCCACCCTCAAAATAACATGAAGCAGATTGGAGGGTGTAATGGTTCTAGGGGTTGCTCGTGCGTAAGTTGCCGCTACTCCTGGCTAGGTTGCCTGTTTGAACCCTTTCTGTCTGGACAGCCTCAAGTTCCGTGGCTGCCTCAGTCGCTGGCAGAATCCGTCAGTGGGCGTTTCTTGAACCTCTTCCAGCATAGAAGCTGTTTGACGCCCAGTCTCCTCCTACTCTGCCTGCGCGGAAGTCTTCTGCGCAAAGTGGGTGTGGGCAGCGGAGTACTTGTGCCCTCTCCGCTGGTCTCCGGCGAGGAGTCCTGGAGCCACCTCTCCGATTCCCCCCATCTGCCCCCCCTTCTCCACTGGTGTTACGCTGATTTCCTTCCCCAGCGGATGGGCTGCCTCTCTCCCTACTGGGACCCTCTCCGCCATCCCTCTGGAGCCTCCTCTCCGCCTCCAGCTCCGATGGCAGTTCCCTGACAGAGGGCTTTGTTCAAACTTGGGTCAATCTCTTGAGCCAAACAGAGCTTTGCAGTAAAAGCTTTGGCTTCATGGTTAAGACTAAAACCTTTGAACACTTGGCTTGTCTGTTTGTTAGGGAGCCTGCATAGATGTAGCACCTACCCTGCGCACATATAGCCACACTGATGATGCCATGCCTATGTAGAAAGGACAGATTCAGGTATCTACAAACATAGATCAGCATGGGATGCTACTATTCACTGTCATTCTGTAGAACAGATGTGGATGTAGATCTGCAGCTAGACAGAAATTTATTAAAATACGTAGTTATTATATTCAGTATTAGTTAGAGGCAGTGGCGTAACGTGGGGGTGCAGGGGGGGCCGGCCGCACCGGGCGCAACATCTGGGGGTTAGGGTTAGGGGGCGCAAATCCACGGGTTAGGGGGCGCAAATTACTTGCCTTGCCCCGGGTGCTGACAACCCACGCTACGCCACTGGTTAGAGGAGTCCTGTTGAAATTGTTATACATGACTAACTTAAGCCCATTAGCTTCAATGGGTCTACTCTGAGTATAACTTATATACAGGCCATGGTGTCACCTTATCAGAGTGCAAGACAATACACCTTACTTTAGATACAGGACAATTCGGGAGCGGGTGCCTAGCTGCATGCTAGACTGGGGCCAAAGTTTATCAGAGTTTCACCATATCCCATAATTTCTCTGGAATTTCCTAATATTGCGTGAACTTGAGCTTTCATCGTGTTCAGGATCATCATCTGGCTCCAGGGACAAGTGAAAATTGCAGATCACACTTCGAAATGAGGCTTTCAATGAGACTCTAGCTTTTCACTTGATAAGATAAAGAAAGGGAAATCTTAGGGCTCGGTAGTTAATTGCTGTGGAAGAGGCTCTAATCAGAAAAGGGATGGGAGAGAGTTTATTTCTAAAATCCATCATGTTCTCTCCTATACAGATTATAAGATACACCATCATAAAAAGCATTAGTAAAAACGTGGGCTGTTTCATTTCTGAACCTGTCAGATATCCATAGTAGAATGTACTACACAACTTTTAGAAGACACCTGAAAGCAGCCCTGTATCAGGAAGTTTTTAATGTTTGGCATTTTATTATGATTTTATATGTGTTGGAAACACATGCCAGGATTTCTGGGCATATTATTATTATTATTATTATTATTATTACTACTACTACTACTACTACTGAAGTGAAGGCCCAAGACAGGTGTTGACCATCATGTGAGCTGCGCACAGGTGGGCTGAAGCGAGCTGCTGCCGTTCCTGTGGAGCCTCCTTTTATTGAGACAAATATGCAAGCCAGGCAAATACATTTTTGGGCTGTGACCTTTACACATCTTCCGTCCCAAGATCGTGGGGTGGTACAAAGCTATTTTGGCACCTGTTTCCACAGCGTCATTTTCCCCTTGCACAGTGTATGACGAAGGAGACAGAAGGTCTCAGGGACAAAGGTTACAGACAGGACACCACTGACTGCTGAGAACGCAAAAGGTCAGACGTAGGGGACGATGTTCCGACAGCCGTGGCTTGTCTGAGGGGGGGTTTTCCCTGCACCCCAAGGTCACGCATGCAGGCAGACTGTGACTGCCTGCTGGTGGGGAGTGTGCTCCCTCCGGACCTCACTCTCCACTCCGCGATATCCCTACAACTACTTATAGAAGGTTAGAATATACTTCCTGTCACTTAGGGCCGGCCTAGCTATTAGGCAGAGTAAGGCAGCTGCCTCAAGTGGCAACTGTTGATGGTGTTGGCTGTTCCCCTCTGGTGGAAGATACAGCTAAGCTTTGCTTGCAGCTCAGTGTTGGAATGAGATTCAACTGCTAGACTTTGTCGGCTTCTGCATGTGAATTTGGCAGGACAGATCTTGTCCTTTGCCTCAGACAAGCGAGATGAGCGCCACAACCCCAGTCACCTTTGAGTGGACCTAACTGTCCAGGGATCCTTTACCTTTTACCCTTTTACCTAATGCTCAGGAATAATGAAAGGTGTAGTTCAGAAATATCTGGAGGGCCACATGTTCACCATTTACACCTTAGAAAAGGCATAATGTACATGTAACAGAATACAAATGAGCTGATTGCCAAGTAAACATTGGGGGTGAAATCTGCCCTACCTAAGCATTTTTATCCCAGAAGAGAGGTTTCGAAATGTGTTTATCAAGCATAATTGTCGATTCTATATGTTTTTTGCAAAATTAGTAAGGATGCTGCAGATGTCTCTTGGAATTTAAACACATTACATCAATCTAAATATTGCAGCTAGAGAACAGTAAATATTTTCTGTTGCATTCACACTCAGGATTGCTTAATGCATATGCCTGAATAAAGAATGAATCCTCTTTTGACTTATGATCTCATATTGCCTTAGCAGCTTGGATCGTAAAGGCAAACCTGCCTTTGCAGGCCTCGGACTGTTGCAATACAGTTGTGTATTTGAGAAAGGGCCTTAGCTCAGTGATAGGGACGTGGATGGCGCTGTGGGTTAAACCACAGAGCCTAGGGCTTGCTGATCAGAAGGTCGGCGGTTCAAATCCCCGTGACAGGATGCGCTCCCGTTGCTCGGTCCCACCTCCTGCCAACCTAGCAGTTCGAAAGCACTCCAAAGTTCAAGTAGATAAATAGGTACCACTCTGGCGGGAAGGTAAATGCCATTTCCGTGCGCTGCTCTAGTTCACCAGAAGCGGCTTAGGCCTGCTGGCCACATGACTCAGAAGCTGTACCCCGGCTCCCTCGGCCAATAAAGTGAAATGAGAGCCGCAACCCCAGAGTCGTCCGCGACTGGACCTAATGGTCAGGGGTCCCTTTACCTTTACCTTAGCTTGGTGATAGAAGGCCCCAGATTCGCTTCCTGACATCTCCGAGTGGAACTGAGAATGAAATTGTGGAGAACATCTGCCTTCCAGAGCAGGCAAAATTGGGATAAATTGACAAAGAATTCAAACTGACATGAAGCAGCTAACAATGTTCCTATTGATGTCTTTCCTTAATTCCAGCGGGAGTGAGCTCTGAATATGCTTGACTCTCTCCCCAAATCAATGGGTTGTAAAAGGGGATTATTTTGACAGGCTCATTCCCATGAATTAGAGATACAGTGGTACCTCGGGTTACATACGCTTCAGGTTACATACAATTCAGGTTACAGACTTCGCTAACCCAGAAATATTACCTCGGGTTAAGAACTTTGATTCAGGATGAGAACAGAAATTGGGCGGCAGCACAGCAGCAGGAGGCCCCATTAGCTAAAGTGGAGCTTCAGGTTAAGAACAGTTTCAGGTTAAGAACAGACCTCCAGAACGAATTAAGTTCTTAACCCGAGGTACCACTGTACTGTACAAGTTTGCAACCCTCCTCATTCATGTTACTTCATTCTCGGGAAACATTTATTTAAATCTACACACCTTTCTAAAAGTGCTAACTTATTGCAGTATATCCTCTTGCACTTAAATGAGAGCCTAAAGTATTTGCTCTTTAATCATCATCATCTGGTTGGGTTTCCCCAGCCACTCTGGGCGGCTCCCAACAGCATATTAAAAACACAATAAAACATCAAACATTAAAAACTTCCCTAAATGGGGCTGCCTTCAGATGTCTTCTAAAAGTCAGATAGTTGTTTATTTCTTTGACATCTGATGGGAGGGCGTTCCTCAAGGTGGGCGCCACTACTGAGAAGGCCCTCTGCCAGCTTCCCTGTAACTTCACTTCTCTCACTAAGAGACTAGCAGAAGGCCCTCAGAGCTAGACCTCAGTGTCCAGGCTGAACGATGGCAGTGGAGACGCTCCTTCACATATACCGGGCCAAAGCTGTTTAGGGCTTTAAAGATCAGCACCAAACACTTTGAATTGTGCTCGGAGCCAATGTAGGTCTTTCAGGACCGGTGTTATATGGTCTTGGTGGCCACTCCCAGTCACCAGTCTAGCTGCTGCATTCTGGATTAGTTGTAGATTCCAAGTCACCTTCAAAGCTAGCCCCAAGTAAAGCGCATTGTAGTAGTCCAAGTGGGACATAACCAGAGCATGCACCACTCTGGTGAGACAGTCTGTGAGCAGGTAGTGTCTCAACCAGTGTACCAAATGGAGCAGGTTGACAGCTGCCCTGGACACAGAATTGACCTGTGCCTCTATGGGCAGCTGTGAGTCCAAAATGATTCCCAGGCTGCACACCTGGTCCTTCAAGGGCACAGTTACCACATTCAGAACCAGGGAGTCCTCCACACTCACCTGCCCCCTGTCCCCCAAAAACAGTACTTCTGCCTTGTCAGCATGCAATCTCAATCTGTTATGCAGTACACTGAAGCAAATATGTCTTTTGTTATTGTTTCTTCACCATGCTACACACTTAGAGGTTGGTTTTCTTTTTCATCTGTCTTTACAGAGAATGCCAACAAACTTGAAGAAAGCGCCAGGGGAATCTACATTCCTTGTCCAGAACATTATAACGGCTTCTGCATGCATGGAAAATGTGAACACTCTGCAAATATGCTGGAACCATCTTGCAGGTAAGACTTTCCCCAAACCGAGTGGCTAATGATAAACTGAACAGGAACACTTGCTAACACATGCTATCTTGATACAGCAAGGGAAATAATAATTGCCAAGACCCCATCCACTCTGGATCTAAATTATGTAACGAGGCACCTAATGTATGTAGTAGAACTGTCCTAAATTATGCAGCACCATTAAGCTGTTTAGAAATGGATTCCTGAAACGTATGTTGATGCAGCCCTTAAAAGGCTCCTAAGAGCACAGGCTTGCTGGGCAGGCATTATCCTAGGGCTGCCATACGTTTGGAATTTCCAAAATTTGGTTACAATGTCCAGGAAAGCCCGGGTGTATAGCAATGTTGGAAGTGTTGGTTTTTTGGCCAAATATCCATAAAAGTAGCTCAAAAGTAGAGTGACTAGTGGGGTGCCTCAGGGTTCTGTCTTGGGCCCGGTCTTATTCAACATCTTTATCAACGACTTGGATGATGGACTCAAGGGCACCCTGATCAAATTTGCAGATGACACCAAACTGGGAGGGGTGGCTAACACCCCAGAGGACAGGATCACACTTCAAAATGACATTGACAGATTAGAGAACTGGGCAAAAACAAACAAGATGAATTTTAACAAGGAGAAATGTAAAGTATTGCACTTGGGCAAAAAAAAAAGAGAGGCACAAATACAAGATGGGTGACACCTGGCTTGAGAGCAGTACATGTGAAAAGGATCTAGGAGTCTTGGTTGACCACAAACTTGACATGAGCCAACAGTGGGACGCGGCAGCTAAAAAAGCCAATGCAATTCTGGGCTGCATCAATAGGAGTATAGCATCTAGATCAAGGGAAGTAATAGTGCCACTGTATTCTGCTGTGGTCAGACCTTAGCCTGGAGAAGAGGTGGTTAAGGGGTGATATGATAGCCATGTTCAAATATATAAAAGGATGTCACATAGAGGAGGGAGAAAGGTTGTTTTCTGCTGCTCCAGAGAAGCGGACACAGAGCAATGGATCCAAACTACAAGAAAGAAGATTCCACCTAAACATTAGGAAGAACTTCCTGACAGTAAGAGCTGTTCGACAGTGGAATTTGCTGCCAAGGAGTGTGGTGGAGTCTCCTTCTTTGGAGGTCTTTAAGCAGAGGCTTGACAACCATATGTCAGGAGTGCTCTGATGGTGTTTCCTGCTTGGCAGGGGGTTGGACTCGATGGCCCTTGTGGTCTCTTCCAACTCTATGATTCTATGAACAAACATGCCCCTCCCCCCCAAAAAAAACTCAACCCCCCCCAAAAAAAGCTCAGCAACCCTAATTATCTGTTGATTCCTCACACTCAGCCAACAGCTACTGTCCCAAGAAACCCAGCAGTGGAGAGAACTTGAGAGCTACAACAACCACTGGCCAAGGAAGGGGGATGCGGTGGGTGCGGTCCACCCCAGGTGTCCTCCCTGAGGGGGGGTGACATTGCTGCCCCACCCCCCGGGACGCTTGCCATGGGAAGCGCCCCCCTGGGCTTGCTGATTAGAAGGCTGGCGGTTCGAATCCCCATGATGGGGTGAGCTCCCATTGCTCTGTCACAGCTCCTGCCAACCTAGCAGTTCAAAAGCACACCAGTGTAAGTAGGTAAATAGATACCATTCCAGCGGGGAAGGTAAATGGCGCTTCCGTGTGCTCTGGCGCTCGTCCTGGTGTCAGTTGTGCCAGAAACAGTTTGGTCATGCTGGCCACATGACCCGGAAAGCTGTCTGCAGACAAACGCCGGCTCCCTCGGCCTGAAAAGCGAGATGAGCCTCAACCCTATAGTCACCTTTGACTGGACTTTTCCATCCAGGGGTCCTTTACGTTTGTTTTTTTCACTCAGATGCATCCAGCCTCTGGCACCAGAGATTGCACACAGCCACCGCTACGTGTGTTTTCATCTTGTTTTTTATGTTTAGAATGATCGTAAGCAGTCCTGAAAATTTGAATGGTGTGCCGGGTATAATAATTGAGCAAACAAACATTTCATTTGCTTATTAAAGAAATAAAAATACCTTTTCCCAACTAGCTTTTTAAATGGAGACCTTTATTTCAGTCTGTATCTGCCTTGGACTTGAAATCGTCTCTCTGTGTGTGTGTGATTGCTGATCTTTTTATTGTTAAATCATTTGGGGACGTTTTATGAGAAGCAACGCATAAACAGAATACATACATAAATCAAATACATCAACTTCAAAATGAGAGCAGTTGCCTAGAACAAATTAAGCTTCTTCCAGGAGGCATTTCCCACAAATATCAGCGTGGCACACATTAAAATTTTGGTTTTGGTATAGGAAATCATCATAAAAGTACCAAACAACAAGAACAGCAACACCCCCAACCCTCTTATATCCCCAAAGTAACTGAGGCATAAAGAAAGTTCCTTGGTTATCTTGTAAGATATACAAAGTAGCTGCGGCTAGGAGTGTCAGTGAATTCCGAAGAAAAAAGAAATTGTCAGTGCTCATTTATTCATCCCATATACAAAACAGACATCAATCCAGTATTTGCTGGTCTTATTCTTTTTGGTCCACAAACAATAAGTAATCAATGTCCCGCCCCCGCCTTTCAATTCTGTTTCCTTTGCACTGAAATGAATGGCGTGAAAGTAATTGTGTCATTATTTACCGTACTTTTCTATGTATAAGATGAGCTGTTTCCATGAGAATAGAATCTCAAAAATTGGGGGTTGTCTTATATATGGATAGTGCAGATTGGGGATGGGGGATTGATGAGCAGCAGGATCCCAGAGGCGATTGTGCTGTTGATTGGTGTATGTGGCTAGGGCTGCTGTCGATTGGCTGTTTCTGCTGTCAAAACAACTCTGGGCATCGCTCCTCAAAAAAATCTCAGCAGCTCTGGGCAATTTCCCCCAGTTTTCTAAATTTATACACTGGGGGGTGTTATACACGAGAAAATATGGCACGTTAAATTCACAACCCTTTGTAAGGTACGAAAATACAGTGGTAACTCGGGTTACATACGCTTCAGGTTATAGAAGCTTCAGGTTATAGACTCTGCTAACCCAGAAGTAGTACCTCGGGTTAAGAACTTTGCTTCAGGATGAGAACAGAAATCACACGATGGCGGCATGGCGGCAGCGGGAGGCCCCATTAGCTAAAGTGGTACCTCAGGTTAAGAACAGTTTTAGGTTAAGAACAGCCCTCCAGAACGAATTAAGTTTTTAACCCGAGGTATCACTGTACTTGGGACGCGGGTGGCGCTGTGGGTAAAAGCCTCAGCGCCTAGGGCTTGCTGATCGAAAGGTCGGCAGTTCGAATCCCCGCGGCGGGGTGCGCTCCCGTTGTTCGGTCCCAGCACCTGCCAACCTAGCAGTTCAAAAGCACTCCCGGGTGCAAGTAGATAAATAGGGACCGCTTACTAGCGGGAAGGTAAACGGCGTTTCCGTGTGCGGCTCTGGCTCGCCAGAGCAGCAATGTCATGCTGGCCATGTGACCCGGAAGTGTCTCCGGACAGCGCTGGCCCCCGGCCTCTTTGAGTGAGATGGGTGCACAACCCTAGAGTCTGTCAAGACTGGCCCGTACGGGCAGGGGTACCTTTACCTTTACCTGTCACTGTACTTGCATAGATTACAATAAGTAGCAGGCAGCCAAATGAATAAAGCAGTATTTGGTGGGAACTGAATTGCAGAGGAATGGAAACGGTGCTGATTGTGATGAGGATGGGTTGGAATGGAAATGGCTGCCTTCTTACACCCCAAGCTGCCACGCATCATTCTTGTACAGTGGCAACACAGCATCTCTCTGGCAATGCCTGGTTTGTGGCTCATGCGATGCAGCTATGAACTACCGCAAGGGACTGGTTTGTGGCTCATGCGATGCAGCTATGAACTACCGCAAGGGAAGGAGTCAACGTGTCTCTTTCCATTCTAGGTGTGACGCCGGATACACTGGAGAACACTGTGAAAAAAAGGACTACAGCGTTTTATATGTGGTTCCTGGCCCTGTACGATTTCAGTACGTCTTAATAGCAGCAGTGATTGGAACAATCCAGATTGCTGTCATCTGCGTCGTAGTCCTCTGCATTACAAGGTTAGTAATGAGGCCAAGAGGGGGAGGCGGGTGGCGCTGTGGGTAAAAGCCTCAGCGCCTAGGGCTTGCCGATCGAAAGGTCGGCGGTTCGAATCCCCGCGGCGGGGTGCGCTCCCGTTGTTCAGTCCCAGCGCCTGCCAACCTAGCAGTTCGAAAGCACCCCCGGGTGCAAGTAGATAAATAGGGACTGCTTACTAGCGGGAAGTTAAACGGCGTTTCCGTGTGCGGCTCTGGCTTGCTAGAGCAGCGATGTCATGCTGGCCACGTGACCCGGAAGTGTCTGCGGACAGCGCTGGCCCCCGGCCTCTTGAGTGAGATGAGCGCACAACCCTAGAGTCTGGCAAGACTGGCCCGTACGGGCAGGGGTACCTTTACCTTTACCTTTAATGAGGCCAAGGTGCTCTTACCAAGATAAAGTTGGCAAAAATGTATAAATCTAAATCAAATAAGCATTGGAAATGTAATGATAAGGAAGGTTCTTTTTGTCATATGTGGTGGTCTTGTAGTAAGGTGAAAGCTTACTGGGAAATGATATATAATAAAATGAAAAGGATGTTTAAAATAACCTTTGTAAAAAAAAACAAACCCAGAAGCTTTTCTTTTGGGAATTATAGGGACAGAACTACCTAAGCTGTATGGAAACTTGTTCATGTATGCTAGTACAGCGGCAAGAGTGTTACTTGCCCCAAAATGGGAAGAAGCAGAAGTCCCAGCAAAGGAAGAATGGATACAAAAATTTATGGAATATGCAGAAATGGTGAAATGTACCGAAAGAATAAGCATTTTAAATAAAAGAATGGAAATGGTTTATTGAATATTTACAGATAAACTATAAACAGATACAAACATAGGCAGGATTATTGTAACAACCTATGAAAATATGGATGTCCTATTCCATACTACTACTACTAATAATAATAATTTTATTTATACCCCACCCTTCTGACTGGGCTTCCCCAGCCACACTGGGTGGCTTCCGACATATATACAAGCATAGAAAATATGCTTGTATTTTAACATTTTTTAAAAAACTTCCCTGTACAGGGCTGCCTTCGTACGGTTCAGGTGCCAGATAACTCCATACCCTCCAACATTTCGCTGATGAAAATCAGCTTCCAACACACAGAAAAACATAAAAAACCATTCAACATAAAAAAACTTCCCTATACAGGGCTGCCTTCAGATTTCTTCTGATGTCTTCTGAGGGTTATATAGTCACTTATCTCCTTGGCACCGGGGTCACATTACTCCATACCCTCCAATATTTCCTAAGAAAAAGCGGGGCTTCCTGGGATCAAATCAGAAACCAGGACAGCTTTTGTAAATCCGGGGCTGTCCCTGGAAAATAGAGACACCCAGACGGTCTGAAGATCTGTAATGGCAGATAAGCTTCCCCGAAAGGCAACTTGTCTAGCACCACCCATCTTTCTCAGCAATGTGTCATCATGTAGTGCTAGCATGATCTCTAGTAGTGATGTATGGAAGTGAGAGCTGGACCATAAAGAAGGCTGATAGCTGAAGAATTGATGCTTTGGAATTATGGTGCTGGAGGAGACTCTTGAGAGACCCATGGACTGCAAGAAGTTCAAACCTATCCATTCTGAAGGAAATCAGCCCTGAGTGCTCACTGGAAGGACAGATCCTGAAGCTGAGGCTCCTATACTTTGGCCACCTCATGAGAAGAGAAGACTCCCTGGAAAAGACCCTGATGTTGGGAAAGATGGAGGGCACAAGGAGAAGGGGACGACAGAGGACGAGATGGTTGGACAGTGTTGTCGAAGCTTCCAGCATGAGTTTGACCAAACTGCGGGAGGCAGTGGAAGACAGGAGTGCCTGGCGTGCTCTGGTCCATGGGGTCACAAAGAGTCAGACACGACTAAACGACTAAACAGCAACAACAACAAGCGTGATCTCTTGGTCCCTGTGGGCCATTGGTGAAGCCCACGAGCCAGACAAGCACTCCATAACTGTCCCCTAGAAGATGCATCAGCATCTTTTACAACACATGGGGTTTGTTTGGCAGACAGACAGGTATGGAAGGCGGTTTCCCCAATGGTAGAAAATTCAAAAGGAAGCTGTTTGTTTAATAGCTCAGGGATTATCAGTGTTTGCATTCTCAGGAGTTACTCTGTACTTCTTCAGGAAGAGACGGGTGTTTAAAATGCATAGAGTGCCTAGCAAATGCTGGTATGGATTTGAATGCCAAGTGGGCTTGACTTTGGAATTTAAAAGGATATGTGCTGTTTACACTGTCAGTCTTACAAGTAAGGACTCAGGTCCAGCCTTCAACTTAAAAAGATCTCAAGCAACTGAGAGCTTGGAGATCGAGCAATGGGCGGTCTCTGTCAGGCAGTTGTGCGTTTCATCCATTCATAAATACCAGTGTCCATTCTTTACCATGTGATGGGTAAGTTTCAGAGTTTTCTCCAGCTTCACGACTTGCCTGGGCTTCTTCCTCAGGTGAGAGAAGGTGAAACTGCTTCAGGTGTCCTGCAGCTGCTTCAATAAATCAGGCGCCTTAAAAATAAATCCCTTTCCCAAAAAGAGGAGAATTTTAAAAAGAAGCAGGCATCACACTCCTATAGAAAGTAAAAAAAGCACCAATATATCTCAGCATCCTCCTCTCGCTACGCTTAGAGGACAAGCGTGACATTCAGGCCAGAAGAAGGTAGAAAATAATTCATATATCCTTTCCCAGCCTAAAGGCATAATAGAAAAATGTCTGCAGAAGCTTGGAGATGCTTGCCGACCTAGTTGAGTTCATCAACTCTACCCTCAAGAGTAGATCTTCTCCTGCAAGAAGGCAATGCATTATATTAAAGTGGGTTTCAGGGAACATGGAGATAATTCAAACGGCCAGAAATACAGTGTACATAAAAAGGACGGAGATGGGAAAGTAACTGCTCAACAGAAAAATGGCACTACATCATGTTGTTCAAGCAATCTTCTGAGTGGCTCCAGGTTTGTTAACTTCAGGCCATAAAGCAAGTTAACGGTTTGTGTTCAGAGAAAATGGTTTGGTTTTACATGGGCCCTGCCTTTCCAGTGGATTTAATTTAGACTGTGATGTAGATAAAAGGATACCCAAAAGCTGATGCCCTTAAACTTTTTCATTTGCATAAGCTCTTCATTTCCTTTTTCTTTAGCCTTTGCAAAACTTGGTGCGTGTTACATCCAGTAACAAATATACTGTGGTGCTCCAGTCATTATTAGTTAAACATACACACACACACACACACACACAGAGAGAGAGAGAGAGAGAGAGAGAGAGAGAGAGAGAGAGAGAGATGGTTTGAAGGCACTTGATGTTGCCACCTTACTGAAGCTAAGCAGGTCTGGGCCTGGTCACCTTGGATGCCATGATGGAAAAAAGGCAGGATACAAATGCAAGAAAACAGAAATGAATAAATATGCATACACAAAATATACATACCTTCCAACATGTCTCCAATGAAAATAGGGATGTCCTATTCAACAACACGGACGCGGTAAAAGCCTCAGCGCCTAGGGCTTGCAGATCGAAAGGTCGGCGGTTCGAATCCCCGCGGCAGGGTGCGCTCCCGTTGTTCGGTCCCAGCACCTGCCAACCTAGCAGTTCGAAAGCACTCCTGGGTGCAAGTAGATAAATAGGGACCGCTTACTAGCGGGAAGGTAAACGGTGTTTCCGTGTGCGGCTCTGGCTCGCCAGAGCAGCAATGTCACGCTGGCCACGTGACCCGGAAGTGTCTCCAGACAGTGCTGGCCCCCAGCCTCTTGAGTGAGATGGGTGCACAACCCTAGAGTCTGTCAAGACTGGCCCGTATGGGCAGGGGTACCTTTACCTTTTTATTAAACAACAACAACAACGTATTATGTATATCCCACCCATCTGACTGGGTTTCCCTTGCCACTCTGGGCAGCTTACAATACATATAAAAACATAGTAAAACATCAAACATTTAAAATTTCCCAATACAGGGCTGCCTTCAGATGTCTTCTAAAAGTGGTGTCGTTCTGATGGGAGGTTGCTCCACAGGGAAGGTGCCACTGCTGAGAAGGCCTGGTTCCCTGTAATTTCACTTCTTGCAGTGAGGGAACCACCAGATTGCCCTCAGAGAAGGACGTCACTGTCCAGGCTGAGTGATGGGGGTGGAGACGCTCCTTCAGGTATACAGGACTGAGGCCGTTTAGGGCTTTCAAGGTCAGCACCAACACTTTGAATTGTGCTCGGAAATGTACTAGGAGCCAATGTAGGTCTTTCAAGACCGGTGTTATGTGGTCTCGGCAGCTGCTCCCAGTCACCAGTCTAGCTGCCGCATTCTGGATTAGTTAAACGCAGCTAGACTCTGCCCACCAGCTGGGCATGGCGCGGCAGCTGAAGGAAGGCTGATGCAGGGGGCTGAACACACAACCTATCTCCTCTGGGAGGAGGATAGGTCTTCTCAGTTAGTGTGCAACAAGGTTCACCGAACTGGTGCCCAAAGGCACCTCTCACACAGCTACAATTGCCGGAGTGTTTCAGAATCAGTCACTCTACTCAGGAAACTCTGGGAATTGAGACCTCCTGAAAAAATCTCAGCATCCTTTGACAAACTGCAGTTCCCAGGATGATTTGGGAGAAGCCAAAACTTTTTGAAGTGGTATCATAGTGCTTTAAATGGGGCCTCAGTATAAGGCAACTTCCTATGTTCTTAACTGGTGAGGGGAGGGGAGGGAATTTAGCAGCCTGGTTGACAGGCAGGCATTCCAGATACTTACTGTATTTTTCGCTCTATAAGACGCACCAGACCATAAGACACACTTAGTTTTTGGAGGAGGAAAACAATGAATGTTTGAATTCCAGAAGCCAGAACAGCAAGAGGGATCTCTGTGCAGCGATCCCTCTTGCTGTTCTGGCTTCTGGGATAGCTGCGCAGCCTGCATTCGCTCCCTAAGATGCACACACATTTCCCCTTACTTTTTAGGAGGGAAAAAGTGCATCTTATAGAGCGAAAAATACAGTAATTAAAAAGAAAGTGGCTACATCTAGATGCATGCTCCTCAACTGTCCTGCTTTAAGTGGAACATACCGGAATTACAGAAGCCATTCTGATTCCAAAGACGGCCATTTTGGAGGGGGGGCAGTGCTGTCGCACAAGTCCCCTCTGTGGCATGTTGGAGGGTATGTGGATATATACGTTAACCAGGGTAAATTTAGGAAACTGTTGTTGTTTTTCTGTAAGTCTATGAGTCCCAGCTGCACGCTGTTATTCACTAGCAGCACTTCTTTTCTAAAATATAAAATGTTTAGGAGTACTCTCATTTTGGCTCAAGAAAACCACCATTTTATAGTTAAAATCGGGGAAAATAAATACAGTAAATGGACAAAAGTACAAAGATTCACAAAATATTTACCTCCGTAAAATACCCCTTCGCCCCCCCCCCCCCCCCGGAAAAAAGCACTGTTCTCTAGTCATACACGGATAGTTACATTTGCTACAATTTGGATGCAGCGGTACCATTGCATGAATGGAAAGCGCTTCCTGTTGCAGAAGGAAGTGTTCCTGGTTTGTTCGGTTTTTTTAATGTAAATACGTATACCCCAAACGTACATTGTCTTGTTATGCTTGTATCCCCACAGGGGAATAATTCAGGTTTCGAACAAACACAGAGCAGACAAAGAGAATCCATTCGCAGAGCTGACAGTCATTTATATCTGAGTTGCCTTTGTGCTTCCCGAAATGCAATAGTGCATTCTAAGTTAGCCAATGTAGGGAAAAGCAACGATTGTTTCTTTTATTTGTGCTTTCCTAGCTGGGAGGATGTTTGGGAGAAATATTAAACTGTGTGTACATTTTCCGAAGGTCTCATAGCCGCATTGCTTGTGGTGGGTCTTTAAACCAGTGCATTAATATAACCCTCGTTGCAGGCAGGCAGTGTCCTACGGGAAATGATTTTGGCTATTTCAGGCTCCTGTTTGAAGAACGGGCTCGGAAAGGCCTTTGACTCTTTTTTTACAAAGCTCTGGAGCTGTGCAGCTAAGGAATGATGAGTTGTACCGACAGCCGTTGTTGGCAGTTGCCCTTCCGTGGCCTGCAATCCTTACGTTACCTCCACTGTCGTTTAGCAAAGCAAATTTCATGCTCTTTTTCTCTCTCCCACCCCTCCCTTTCCCCTCTTGCTTGCAGGAAATGTCCCAGGAGCAACCGAATTCACAGGCAGAAGCAAAACACAGGGCACTACAGTTCAGACAACACAACAAGAGCATCGACCAGGTTAATTTAAACGAGAGCATGTTTCCACAATGGCAAAAAGTAAACTGCAGAGAGGTTGGACTTTCAAAAAAAAATAATACAGTATTATAGACAAAAAGATCTACACATGTTGCCTTGCATTTGTGGTAATCTACACCAATGAAAAAAAAACATGTACTACAGCTATATTTGATTATGTATGGATATATTTGAAATAGTATACATTGTCTTGATGTTTTTTCTGTAATGTAAATAAACTATTTATATCACACAATATAGTTTTTTTTTTCTTTTTCATGTATTTGTTATATATAATAAATACTCAGTGATGAGGAAAAAAACCAATGCTTTCTTAAATTTGCTGTGCCGTACAAGCGTGTTATCTTTGGACATGATGAATTTGCAAGCTGTGCGAGTCACAATATTTAAACTGCAGCCATATGAGCACCTCTGCTGTGGGCACAGTAACAGCCTTCCTGAACAGTCTTAGGCTTCTTAAACTGTAATGAAAGTGGTAGCTTTGGGCAGCCTAAACTGTGCAGGACTATAACCAGAGCCAGGAAACTCAGCTCCTATGCATGTGTTGCTTTGGTTATCTTTCAGTGGTGGCTAATCCCTTTGTCTGTCCCCAGCCAACCACCACTTGCCTGCCTTCCTACTTCCAACTAGTCTTAGAGGGTGGTCCTGGATGCCAGCTTTTTCCTCTTGCATAGTCTCACTGTTGCGCGTCGAGGTCCCCAAGACACCCCAGATAAGAACACAATGACACTTGATTTTTGCTTAAGGTTTTTGGCATAATTTTGGCCACAACTTTATTAAAAATACAGCAATGTGAGTGGTTGCTTAGGCATTGGTAGCGACTAACTGACCCCACACGGGTACAGTCTGACATTCGCACCCCCCGCGAAGTCAGAAAGGGTAAGTCACCCAGGGAGAGAGACGGGGCTGGGAACCATGCCTCACCTCTCCCCAGAATGCTCCCAGGGGCTCTTGCGTGGCCCTAGCCCCTTGCCAGGGGGTTCGGACAAAAGCATGGTGAGCCCCTGGGTTCCTTTAACGGAAAACCCTTGCAGCAGCAGCAGCATTTTGGAGGGGCAGGCACAGCCAATCCATACCCCTCCAGCAACCAATTCCCAAACCAATGCCTAACCACAACCTAACAAGTTGTGATGATTTACTACGCAGTAGGCAAAAACCAAATGGCACCAGCCAATCAGCCAAATGGACAAAATTCCTACCAGGCCTCCGCTCCAAAGCAGACGACCCCATGACAGGCATAGCAAGGTCAAGCAAACAGCCTAACATTAGGGAGGGAGGGAGGGTGATCCGAAGCACACAGCAAAAAGAGGACGCTCGTTGCTGCGTGCAGAGTATTTAACAAACAGGGCTGTCAATCAATAAATGGCAACATATAAATCTCCCCAGTAACAGCCCGCCCCTGCTTAAAGATGGCCAAACTCTTTTGCGCAGCAACAGTGAGGTGTCTTGTCAGCCCCCACCGCAACACGTGCTCTCCATGAGGGAGAGCATGCTTTGTCATGGTACAACTCTGTAGGGAGGTGTCAGGGACTGGACATCAGAGAAGGAATGGTGGAGACCGCCTCCCCCTTCTCCTGAACCTCCTGAGAAGAGGAGGACAGTATAGATTTACAATGGTGGTTTGCAGAGGGTCACAGCTCAGAGACAGAAGAGGGGCAAAGCTGGGAAATAATGGGAGAAGCAGGAACAGCTGGCTGACACATTGTCACTACAGTGGTACCTCTGGTTGCGAACGGGATCTGTTCCGGAGGCCCGTTCGCAACATGAAAAGAGTGCAACCTGAAGTGTCATATCTGCGCAGGTGCGCGGCACGATTTGGCGCTTGTGCGCAGGTACTTCCGGGTCGCCACGGGACGTAACCTGAAAAAAAGTAACATGAAGCAAACATAACATGAGCTATGACTGTACAGAGCATTCCAGACGCCCCCCTCCTCCCAGAACCTGGCAAACAATGAAAGTAGGAGAGCAGAGAACTAAGAGACAATTGGCCCTTGGCAGCCACCGTAAGTGGGGTAGAACTGTTGACAACTGAGAAGGAGATGACTCGGAGCAATGCCAGTACCAAAGAGGCTAGATTTCTACGCCTCTCTCTCTATCAATATTGAATAAAGACATTGGTAAGAGCTTCTTATCTTTCTATTACTGGCAACCTGCCATGAGGGAAGAGAATCAGATTCCCTGAAGCCTGACAGGAGGAGGGTGGGAGCATGAGTGAAATTAGTTAGCTCCGCCTACCATTGTCTCTGGCTCCACCTACTGTGGACATCACTGCCTTCCACTCCACCAATCCCAAGGGGCACCAGCCACTGCTGATCATGATCCAGTAGGTTTTTCTGCTCTTTTCCAGTTGAGTTACTTTGCTGGTTTCTGCAATTTGTCAAAGAAATGCTTCGCTGGCGGTGTTAATTATAACTTATAATTATAACCTTGCTGATCTTGTGGGTTTTATTAATTGAGCAAGGAGGAGACAGATAAAGAGGAAAGGGTGGACCCTTTTAAAAAATTTATCAGGATATCAAACAAAGGGAGACAATTGATACTTCAAACGCCTTTCAAACTTTCTAAGAGCTCCATTAAGTTGACTCTTACAGGTAAGAGCAGACAATATGTGGAAAGGAGACCCTCAAGGAAATGCTTGATGCTGCATGAAGAAATCTCCATCTCTTGACAACTGGGGTGACACTTCCTCTTGTGCCTGGGAAAACTGTGCTTTATCGCTCAGTGGCAATTGGGATTTCCCCCAGATTGCCATTTGTTCTGATCTGTTGCTAAAGAGTGGGTTTTCCCTTGAAAAAGAGCGAGGCAAGCAGAGAAACACTCAGACCCCATGCCTAGAAAGCATGCATCAAGCAGAAAACAGCTCAGACTGGTGCTTTATAGACATGGCACAAGCAGAAATGAGCCCTTAAACTAGCTTCCTGTTGTCTTGTGACAAAAGTAAGCTAGTTTCAAAACTGTTGCTAAAATTTCTGGGTTGCTGCTTGCATATAAATATCTTTAATTGTAAGAAGAGGCGGGAGGAAGGTTGTTTTCTGCTGCTCCAGAGAAGCGGACACGGAGCAATGGATCCAAACTACAAGAAAGAAGATTCCACCTAAACATTAGGAAGAACTTCCTGACAGTAAGAGCTGTTCAACAGTGGAATTTGCTGCCAAGGAGTGTGGTGGTTGTCTCCTTCTTTGGAGGTCTTTAAGCAGAGGCTTGACAACCATCCGTCAGGAGTGCTCTGATGGTGTTTCCTGCTTGGCAGGGGGTTGGACTCAATGGCCCTTGTGGTCTCTTCCAACTCTAGGATTCTATGATTCTATTCTATGATTCTAGGCCAGATGCCTCTGGGAAGCCCACAAGCAAGACCTGAGTACAGTGGTACCTCGGTTTTCAGATGTCTCCATTGCTGAGCATTTTGGTTTCCAAACACTGAAAACCCAGAAGTAAATGCTTCCGTTTTCAAAGTTGAATGGATTCCGCTGCGTGTATCTGTTGTTTTTCACAATTTTCTCTATTGAATTGGCAGGCCGCCCTTTGCACCTCGGTTTTCGAATGTTTCAGAAGTCAAACAGTCTTCTGGAACGGATTAAAGTGGTACCTCGGGTTACATACGCTTCAGGTTACATACGCTTCAGGTTACAGAATCCGCTAACCCAGAAATATTACCTCGGGTTAAGAATTTTGCTTCATGCTAAGAACAGAAATCGTGCTCCAGCAGCACAGCAGCAGAAGGAGGCCCCATTAGCTAAAGTGGTGCTTCAGGTTAAGAACAGTTTCAGGTTATGTACGGACCTCTGGAATGAATTAAGTACTTAACACGAGGTACCACTGTACGTTTGAAAACCGAGGTTCCACTGTGCAATGCTGCTCTCGCCACTTGTGGTTCTCAGCAAATGACTTGGAGGCATCTTGCCTCTGACTGTGGAGGTGGAACATAGATACTATGGCTAGTGGCTGTTGATAGCCGCCTTATTGTTGTTGTTGTTGTTGTTGTTGTTATCAGCATCATCATTATCATTATATTTATATGCCACTCATCTGACTGGGTTGCCCCAACCACTCTAGGTGGCTCCCAACAAAATATTAAAAACACAGTAAAACATCAACCATTAAAAATGTCCCTGCCTTCAGATGTCTTCTAAAAGTCAAATAGATATTGATCTGTATGACATCTGATGGGAGGGCATTCCACAGGGCAGTCACTGCTACCGAGAAGGCCCTCTGCCTGGTTTCCTGTAACTTACTTCTCACAGTGAGGGAACTGCCAGAAGGCCCTTAGAGCTTAGACCTCAGTGTCCAGGCTGGACGACAGAGGTGGAGATGCTCCTTCAGGTATACTGGGCCGAGGTAATTTAAGGCTTTAAAGGTCAATGCCAACACTGAATTGTGCTCAGAAACATACTGGGAGCCAGTGTAGATCCTTTAGGACTGGTGTTACATGGCTCTGATGACTGCTCCCAGTCACCAGTCTAGCCGCTGCATTCTGGATTACTTGTACAGTGGTACCTCGGGTTCTTAACCTGAAACTGTTCTTAACCTGAAGCACCATTTTAACTAATGGGGCCTCCCGCTGCTGCCGTGCCGCCAGAGCACGATTTCTGTTCTCATCCTGAAGCAAAGTTCTTAACCCGAGGTATTATTTCTGGGTTAGCAGAGCCTGTAACCTGAAGCGTCTGTAACCTGAAGCATCTGTAACCTGAGGTACCACTGTACAGTGGAACCTTGGGTTTGAGGGAATCCATTCCGGAAGTCCGTTCGACTTCTGAAATGTTCAAAAACTGGGGATCAAAGAGCTTCTGGGTTTTCACTTCTGGGTTTTCGGCGTTCAGCTTCTGAAACGTTCAGCAGCCGAGATGCTCGAAAACCAATGTTTGACTGTCATTTCCAAGTCGCCTTAAAGGTAGTCCTACGTTATCCTCCATGAATTGTCTATGAATCTTCTTTTAAAGCCCTCCAGGTTGGTGGACAGCACTACCTCTTGTGGGAGCCAATTATGCTCTGCGCTGTGTGGCAAAATACTTTCATTTGTATGCCCTGAGTCTTCTAGTATTCAGCTTCCCTCAGTGGCCTCAGTTCCCATATTATGTTGCAGCAATGTAGCTCTCTTTCAAAAGAAAGATGAATACCATAGCAAGACACAACATGAATAAATATATGATAACAGTCTAATGTCACGATGCATAATAAGATTAATCTAAATGCTCATCTGCTAGTATTTCAGGGGCAAATAACATGCATTTGACAATACAGAAATGCATCTCCCCCCTCCAAAAAAAAAACTTTTTAGGAAATATTATTGCCTCTCTTTTTTTAATCTCTGTCTTTGCAAGCCGTAGATTCTCTAGGCTGCTGGTTCATCTCTACTTGCCATTATGTCTTTGTTGTTGTTTAGTTGTTTAGTCGTGTCTGACTCTTCGTGACCCCATGGACCAGAGCATGCCAGGCACTCCTGTCTTCCACTGCTTCTGCAGTTTGGTCAAACTCATGTTGGTAGCTTCGAGAACACTGTCCAACCATCTCGTCCTCTGTCGTCCCCTTCTCCTTGTGCCCTCCATCTTTCCCAACATAAGGGTCTTTTCCAGGGAGTCTTCTCTTCTCATGAGGTGGCCAAAGTATTGGAGCCTCAGCTTCAGGATCTGTCCTTCCAGTGAGCACTCAGGGCTGATTTCCTTCAGAATGGAGAGGTTTGATCTTCTTGCAGTCCATGGGACTCTCAAGAGTCTCCTCCAGCACCATAATTCAAAAGCATCAATTCTTCGGCGATCAGCCATTATGTCTTATGGAGGGCCTAACACAGTAATGGTGTGATTAGCAATCATGGACTTTTAACAATAGAGGAGGGGGCAACTGTCACCAGCCCCACATGATGTAAGAAAGGAGGCTTCTATCCCCTGCTGCAATCTCAGCTGTTTATTTTTTTTAAAAAAAAGAATCACTTGTATGACATGGCGGAATGAGTGTCTTTGTTTGAAACTGGGAGCTGTCATCAGGACCAGAGGATGCTTGCAATTTGCTCTTTTGCTAATTTACTTGGAAGTAAACCCCACTGTGTGGGAACAGAATTGCCTCCTGGTCCCAGGCAGGTTTACCTGGAACAAAAGGACACAGGTGGCGCTGTGGTCTAAACCACTGAGCCTTTTGGACTTCCTGATCAGAAGGTTGGCAGTTCGAATCCCCATGACAGAGTGAGCTCCCGTTGCTCTGTCCCAGCTCCTGCCAACCTAGCAGTTCTAAAGCAGACCAGTACAAATAGATAAATAGGTACTGCTGTGGCGGGAAGGTAAATGGCATTTCCATGAGCTCTGGTTTCCTTCACAGTGTTCTGTTGCGCCAGAAGCAGTTTAGTCATGCTGGCCACATGACCCGGAAAGTTGTCTGTGGACAAACGCCAGCTCCCTTGGCCTTAAAGTGAGATGAGTGCCGCAACCTTTGACTGGACTTAACTGTCCAGGGGTCCTTTACCTTTTTATCTTACCTGGGAACAAAGCTCCACTGATTTCAGTGGCATTTACTTCCAAGGACATGAGCTTAGAATAGCAGTGATCATGTGCGCTCTCTCTCTCTCTCTCTCTCTCTCTCTCTCTCCACCAGTGAATCGATTAGTTTAAGCCACTCCACAAAAACCACCCTGTCCATCTTCATGTCCGTACCCGACGCCCGTATTTAAAATTTAAATTTAAAAAGACTAGCAGGATGATGGGACTTGCTTTGATGTGTTATAATCACAAGCGTTGCTTTTAACAGTATGTTAATTCTCACTTTAAGACAAAAAAAAACTTGCATCTCTGACAAAAAAAGTGCATTTACAATGCAGGGAGGGGGGGAAGATAGCAAGGCAGTTAACGGCATGTCTGATGTAGGATGAGAGGAGAGACAGCCTTTAATCATTTTGTTTTCAAAGAAGCTTTAGAGATCTTTTGAAGATGAATTTTTCCTGAGCTTTATCCGAACAAAATAAGAGACTGGGAGATTTCCCGTTCACTTTTCATCCAGGGCCCTGATCTCTGGGTTAAACTAGGCATGCAATTACAGGTAGACTTGAATGCACAGATTCCCTTTGCTTGACTGAGGGTAGTCTGTAGAGGCAGGATACAGATACACAGCATGGCAAACCCACACTGTGACATTCGGCACGTCTGTGGCATACATTGGAAGCCCATTTAATGGAACCTGTCCACTCCAGTTTACTTCTCACAGAACTACACTTCCCAGCAGCCTTAGCAAAGTACGGTCCCCAGGATTCTTTGGCAAAGGCATGTACTTTAAATGTGTGTTAAATGCGCTCTGAAGCTATGGTGCGGATGTGACGGAAAAGCCTGGCCTTCCAAATGCTATGCAGTAGCCAAATTTTTGTATACAGTACTCCGACCAAAAAATGTGCGCAAATATTATATTTGCGGAAATTTCATGCAAAAGAAATGTGCATATTAGCATAAAAAGTGCACTAACTGCATTATATTAGGGGGAAATGCTTGCAAAAAAATGGCTATATAAAGAGAAATGCAGGCAAAAAGAGATTCTTTCAGTCCTGTTTCAAAATATGGCAGCGGTGAGAACCTTTGGGCCTCCAAACACTGCTGAACTACACAACTCCCAACATCCCTGGCCATGGGAGATGTGGTTCAACAACATCTAGAAGGCCAATGATTCCCCACCCATGATGTAAAACAATATGGACACAACTCTGCGATTAGATGGCCCTTGAATGGTGGCTTCTTCAAGGTGTGTTTAGTTGAGTTTGGAGTCATGCATTCAGAGCTGTGACATAGCCAGAGAGCTCTTGGAAAGAACAGTCACCTCAAAGTTTAAAGTGTGTTGGCACAAAGAGATACAGTGGTGTAGCATGGGTTGACAGCTCCCGGGACCACACAGAAGGTGGGGTGCGAGGGAGATAAAAGGCCGAAGTACGCATGTGCAGGGCAGTCTTTAGCATATGCGGTGCCGGGGTGCAAAAATCCACCCAGCGCCCCCAAATTTGGGGGGGCAGGTCAAAGTTGTTGAGCTTCTTTTAGGGGGACAAGTCAAAGTTGTTGAGCTTTTAAGGAGGGGAACAGCGAAAACCACTAACATGAAAAAATACAAAGCGGCAGCGATAACTCCATACACCACTGGGGGGCCCGCCAGATATGTTGATTCTGCAGCTCTTCCGCAAAAGAGAATGGAAATGACCCATCAACCGCAATCACCCAGGGGATCACAGTTAAGAGCTTAGGCGGCTTCAACAGCGGGCGCCCCAAGAATTCGGTGCCCAGGTGCACCGCACCCCTTGCACCCCCAGGTAAAGACGACCCTGCCCATGTGCATTCAACTGCCTAACAGCATCCGCATCACCCAGGAAAGCACCGCTGTAGAGATAAGAAAAGAAGAGTCGTTCCATGGGCTGGAGAGGTCACTTCGTTGGAGAAGCCATTTTCAACCGAGCCCAGCGACAGAAGAACTGTATTGAGGCAGCACTGGGTGTTGAAATTTTGCACTCCCTAACAATTTTGCACCTGGGACAACCACCCCTGTGCCCCCCTCACACTATGCCACTGGAGATACAAACACACGCATACAGTGGTGCCTCGCAAGACGAAATTAATTCGTTCTGCGAGTTTTTTCGTTCTACGAGTTTTTTCGTCTTGCGAAGCACCAATGTGTATTGACGGTTTCCCATAGGAATGCATTGGCGGTTTTTTTTAAAAAAAAGGCACAAGATGTTTCGTCTTGCGAAGCAAGCCCATAGGGAAATCCGTCTTGCGAAGCTACTCAGAAAACGAAAAACTCTTCCGTCTTGCGAGTTTTTCGTCTTCCGAGGCATTCGTCTTGCGAAGTACCACTGTACATGTGTGAGTTTCGCAGTACAGTGGTACCTCGGGTTACATACGCTTCAGGTTACAGACGCTTCAGGTTACAGACTCCGCTAATCCAGAAATATTACCTCAGGTTAAGAACTTTGCTTCAGGATGAGAACAGAAATCATGTAGCGGCAGCAGCAGGAGGCCCCATTAGGTAAAGTGGTGCTTCAGGTTAAGAACAGTTTCAGGTTAAGAATGGACCTCTGGAATGAATTACGTTCTTAACCCGAGGTACCACTGTACTTGCATAGATTACAATAAGTACATAACCCGAGGTACCACTGTATTTTTGAAAGGGAACTACTAATGGAAATGTGTGGCAGTCTTGTACAGCCAAGAGAACATGCTAAAAAGCCTGCTCCCGTGTGATTTTGTGGTGCTGAGGAGATGGCATGAAGCAAGGCATATAAATAAAAAGTAAGCCCTGTGGAACCCACTTTTGGAAGCCTGTGCTTGGATGATCAGAATCTGGATGAAGCCTCGGAGCTGACCTTTGCTTGCTATTATTTCTCTCCCAGTGCAGCTTATGGGTGACCTTTCCTGGTGGTAGGTGAAGTCATTAAGTGCTTATGCAAATGAGAGAAGCAGTAGAAGTAGGGAGAGGGGAGAAGATGGCATTTCCTACAGCCAATTTATTATTATTATTATTAAATCAAATCAAACCCAACAAATGCAGAAGTCACTGGATTCCTCTATGGCTGATTTACCCCGGTCAGGCATCTTTAACTTTTTATCACCCAGGCACAAAACAGAGTGTGTGTGTTGTGTGTGTAAAATGATCACAAATGTGCTTTAAAATGGCTTTAAAATGCATCTGATCAGTCATTAAAAAAGGTAACGGTTCTGTATCTATCTCTGGCTTGAAAAGGCAAATGAGCATGGGAGAACACTGGTCCATAGTGGGGAGGGTTTTGGGTGGGCTGGATTTCATGGCAATGGTTGGAAGAGCTCTGCGGAGATTAAGAGAGGCAGGCATAAAATGTGACCTGAATTAGAGGCTAACAGATAGCGCTTTCTGCATGTTTTACATTTTTAAGTAATAATAAAAAGAGACCTTTGTGTATATTAGCCTCTAAAAATGATTAAGCGTTCACAGGGCACCGACTCTGGCAGCCACAAAATATGCAAGATGGAGGCTCTACAAGCCCGCTGTAAGGAATCAAATGTGTGTGGGATTTTTTTGTTTTTATGTGTTTGCAAGCTTTATTTGCGCCATTACCTACTTGCTTCTTCAACCCAGATGAAATGAGTTGTTAGGCCAGAAGGAATTCCGTTGACTTAATTGCAGCATATGCAGGCTGGACGGATACATTACGATATGAAAGATATGAGGTTTTATGTGCCCTTGTATTCTGCTGAGCATCAAAGGCCCTTTAGAGCAGACTATGTTTTGGAAATAGAATTCTAATCAGCAAGAAAACAGAATGGCCCCGATCCAGCTCAGAGTCAAGAGGCACTTAAGCCCATTGATTTCAAGTGCACTTCACTCAATACTTGCTAAAATTTATTTGTTTGGTTGTTTATATTTTAATTCCCAACATGTAAAATGCTACCAGAAAGGGACGCGGGTGGCGCTGTGGGTTAAAGCCTCAGCGCCTGGGGCTTGCCGATCGAAAGGTCGGCGGTTCGAATCCCCGTGGCGGGGTGTGCTCCCGCTGTTCGGTCCCAGCGCCTGCCAACCTAGCAGTTCGAAAGCACTCTCGGGTGCAAGTAGATAAATAGGGACCGCTTACTAGCGGGAAGGTAAACGGTGTTTCCGTGTGCAGCTCTGGCTCGCCAGAGCAGCAATGTCACGCTGGCCACGTGACCCGGAAGTGTCTTCGGACAGCGCTGGCCCCCGGCCTCTTTGAGTGAGATGGGCGCACAACCCTAGAGTCTGTCAAGACTGGCCCGTATGGGCAGGGGTACCTTTACCTTTACCTTTAAAATGCTACCAGATTTTACGAAACAGCAGATAACATAAAACCACAATGCAAAATATTAAAACGAATCAATAGATTACGGTCCTAATCCACTGGGAATTTCTCCTATGCAAACCACATTAAAATAAATTACAATTTTATTCACAACAAACAGCGATAAAAACGTTCCAGGAGAAACTCCTGTGGACTCACAATGCCCTTTGGAATGAAAATGTTTTATGCCTTTACAAAAACTGCTTAGGTAAAAGTAAGCTCCCATCAAGAGACAGAGAGGGGGGGTGTATTCCACAGCGCCCAATGTCCTTTCTTTTCTCCCTTCCCTCCAGTTCTCATCATGCTTCCCTCCGTGTGTTTCAAAACATAGAACTGCTGAGTTAAAAGAGGCTTAGCAAACTATAACTCAGGAGCATCTTTTTGCAAACTGCAGACATGTTGTTGCCCTGCAGTTGCGCAACTGAGACGTCCCAACACAAAAAGCCATTTGTGCGTAAACACTTTGCAGTGGCAAATGCCTGTCAGCAATATTTTATCCACGGAACAATTATCATGTGAGGAAACCCAGAGAAACTTATCTCGCTGGTGAAGTACTGAAGTTAAGCTACAGGTGGCAGTAGCCACAAATGGGTGGATCAGCCATTCTAAAAGTCTGGATGCCAGTGGAAGGAGACAGAACTAGACATAGTATTCATTGCATTTAAATGCATTTTTCCTTCAAGCAAGTTTGACCATATCCAGATTCTGCCTTCTTCATCCTGTACTCCTACAGAATCTCTGGAGCCAAAGGAGCCAACTCCTACAGGCTGAGATTTATTCAACCCTCCCCCTGAAGTATTTGAGGGGGCCGCCCCCAAAAGGTTAATGGGCATTGCCATTCAAATAGTGAACATGCATCACATCTTGTGATCGATTATACGGGGCTGGGCTTACCCACCCATATTTTATTCCATTTGGTACCCCTGTCTGATATTATTATTGCCATTGGTACTGTTATTTTAGGGGACGCGGGTGGCGCTGTGGGTAAAACCTCAGCGCCTAGGACTTGCCGACCGCATGGTCGGCGGTTCGAATCCCCGCTCCCGTCGTTCGGTCCCAGCGCCTACCAACGTAGCAGTTCGAAAGCACCTCCGGGTGCAAGTAGATAAATAGGGACCGCTTACCAGCGGGAAGGTAAACGGCGTTCCGTGTGCTGCGCTGGCTCGCCAGATGCAGCTTGTCACGCTGGCCACGTGACCCGGAAGTGTCTGCGGACAGCGCTGGCTCCCGGCCTATAGAGTGAGATCAGCGCACAACCCTAGAGTCTGGCAAGACTGGCCCGTACGGGCAGGGGTACCTTTACCTTTACCTTACTGTTATTTTTACTTATTTATTTATTGAATTTATATACCGGCCTATACCCCGGGGGTCCCAGGGCGGTTCACAGAATAAAATCAAGATATAAAACCACAAAATACATAATAAAAATAAAAACAATAACCCAATATCGCCCCCCCTAAAAAAAACCCCACATTTTAAAAGGGCATAAAAGGGCATAAATCAGATCAACCAAAGGCCTGGTTAAAAAGGAACGTTTTTACCTGGCACCTAAAGGTGTATAATGAAGGCGCCAGGTGAACTTCCCTGGGGAGAGCATTTCACAGGCAAGGAGCCACTGCAGAGAAGGCTCCGTTCTCCTGTTGCCACCCTCTGGACCTCTCAAGGAGGTGGCACATGAAGGAGGGCCTCAGAAGATGATCTCAGGGTCCAGGTAGGTTTATATGAATACCCTTGAGGTATTGTGGTCCTGAGCAGTTTAAGGCTTTATAGCTCAAAACCAGCACTTTGCATTGGGCCCGGAAATTAATTGTTACCATTCCATACCTACTTAATATATAAAAATAACTCTGTGTGGTGTACAGAAACTGGCTGACAGGCAATTAATGTTTTCCAGATATATCTCAATCAGACATTTGCCAATTTCTGTACTTCAGGGACACGGGGTGGAGAATTCTAGTGTGTTCTCTCTAGCATGCTGCAAAAACATGTAAAAACAAAAAAACACCCCAGTAATGTTTTTTTAAAAAAAAAAATTAAACATTTTTTTCAATACAATCAACTGCAAAAGACACATACAACAAAAACCATAATAACACTAATAACACAATTTGACAATTCAGATTTGAATACATTGATATACCTATGACTACACCTTTTTAACAATATTTTCCCACCTCTCTCTCCTCCCCCTACTTCCCACCACTATCTGCATTATCGCTTAAATATTCCTTCCAGATTTCTTCATATTTATCCATTCTTAATTGGCGTCGACATCCAATTCGTTCATATGTAGCTAATCTGTCCATATTATCAATCCATGTGCTCAATGGAATCTTTTTGCGGCTCTTCCAATTCATCAAAACAAGTTTTTTTGCTTCTAATATATCATGGTACATCCATTTTATTTATTTTTTTGACCCCTTGTAATCTCCCACGTTTCCGGAATATAATTTAGAGTTAAATTCATTTCCCCTAAATAACAATTTCTTTTTATTACTCTTGCTATAAATATCCTCACCTCGCACCAAAATGATCTTATCATCGGGCAGTTAATCATCATATGTACTAAAATCGCATTTTTACTCCCACATTTCCAGCAGTCATCTGCACTTGTTATTTTCTTCTGGTATAGTTTTGCTGGAGTCCAGTGGACTCTGAATATTATTTTCTGTTCAATAAGTCTTAGTCTGAGATCCATTGAGGCTATTTCTGTTGATTTTATACTTGACTCCCATATATCATTTGTTATCCGTACCCTTAACACTTCATTCCATTTTTGTCTATCATATTCTAAATCATATTTCTGCCTGTTAAGTAGGGTTTTATATAGTGCAGGTGTAGAGAAAAAAACCCCAGTAATGTGAAAAACAACATCTGAAGTCATTCTTGGGCCAAAAGACATGACATGAAAGGTATAAATGAAATGAAATATAATAATATAATCTGACAGCAGATTGATGAATTGGGTTTGGAGTTAGGGATGCCTTTGCTTTTCTGGGTTTGGCCACATAACCTTTCAGATTTGGGGGTCTTACAGAGAAAGGTCAGCCACACTGTCTTCTTTGTCGATTCCTTCATTTAGTTTATTAAATGCTACTCACGGTGCTTGGAGGTCTGTGCCATGTGGTGCTATCAAATAAAGGCGGCAATTATTACAGTTATCATTACTAATAGCCATTTTCATAGCCATACACCCAGTCTCCAGATGGCTTTCCCTTTTCCCATCCTCTGCCATGCCGACACTGAACTATCCTGGGGGGGAGAAATGTCCACATTATTTTGGCTGTTGCTTTACCTCATACGCAGGCAGGAAAATCATTTTCTATCGAGCGTGAAAAAGAAAGGAAAAAAGGAAATCTCACTGTTCAATTAAAACGAATCAAGTCTTTCACCGAAGGACAACAAAGCTTTAATTAAGCAGATGGTAATGAATCATTGTCTGTAACTGTGCGACTCAGTAAAGTATTACATCTTTGAACTTCTCTGCAGCAAATTAGAAGAGTGAAGACATTGTGCAAAATTGTGCTAATGCTATATTAAGGGAGTATGTTTGACAGGAGTTAACCTGGCAAAAAGGCCCTAGCATTGTACGCAGCTAGGTTCTGTTTAAATCAGGGGTCAGCAATCTTTTTCAGCAGAGGGCTGGTCCACTGTCCCTCAGACCTTGGGGGGGCCGGACTATATTTTGAAAAAGATAATAATAATGAACAAATTCCTATGCCCCACAAATAACCCAGAGATGCATTTCAAATAAAAGCACACATTCTACTCATGTAAAAACACCAGGCAGGCCCCACAAATAACCCAGAGATGCATTTGAAATAAAAGGACACATTCTACTCATGTAAAAACACACAGATTCCCGGACCATCTGCGGGCAGGCTTTAGAAGGCGATTGGGCCGGATCCGGCCCAGTGGCCATAGTTTGCCTACCCATGGTTTAAATTAACAAGACTCGGGGTTGCAGAGTAGACCCATTGAGATTAATGGAAGCGACTAATTTGGATTCATTGATTTCAGCAGGTCTTCCCTGTCTGAGTAAAACTTAGTTGGGTACAATCCTTCGCTTACAAACCTGCATCGCTTTACCTAGAAGTGGGTACTACAGTGGTACCTCGGGTTACAGACGCTTCAGGTTACAGATGCTTCAGGTTACAGACTCCGCTAACCAGAAGTAGTACCTTGGGTTAAGAACTTTGCTTCAGGATGAGAACAGAAATCTTGCTCCGGCCACACGGCAGCAGCGGGAGGCCCCATTAGCTAAAGTGGTACCTCAAGTTAAGAAGGGTTTCAGGTTAAGAATGGAGCTCCAGAATGAATTAAGTTCTTAACCCGAGGTACCCTGTATAGCATTCAAGGATATCAGCAATCTATTGAGTAATATAGCTCAGTTGGTTAGAGCACAGTGCTGATAATGTCAAGGTTGCAAGTTCGTGTGGGATAGCTGCAGAGACCTTTATGAACTTGGGAAACCATAGAGTGCTAGCAATCGAAATCCCCAAAGGACTTATGGCCCCACCACCACCCAAAAAGATCAGTTGCATTCTGCTATTTTGCATTCATTCAATATCCAGTTTATAATCATACTAATTATGTGGGAACAGATCTGACGTTATGGTAACGGCTGCTCAATTTCTGATGGAATTCCAAAGTAATTCACCTTCATTGCACTATTAAAAATTGTCATGAGACGGACCCTTTCATTATCCCGACCATCACAAAATAGTCTTGCTTTCTCCTTTTTTAAAAAAGGAATCAATTCTCACTGTTTATTTTGCTTTGATGTTTATGAGATTTTTAAAGCATAATGTTCCTGCTTAAAATTCTCCTTATGCTGCATTAACACTGTCGACTTCGACAGCATCAAAACACACAAATAAATGAAGGGCTTTAGTGCTGATTCTCCATTTTGTTCCTGCCATTACAGCGCCGAGTGAAGAGGTTACTTCAGCCTTACACGTACATCAGTGTGCCAGTGTGGTGTAGTGGTTTAGAGCGATAGACTCGTAATCTGGTGAACTGGGTTCGCTTCCCCGCTCCTCCACATGCAGCTGCTTCTCTGAAGTCTCTCAGCCCCACTCACCTCACAGTGTGTTTGTTGTGGGGGAGGAAGGGAAAGGAGAATGTTAGCCGCTTTGAGACTCCTTCGGGTAGTGATAAAGTGGGATATCAAATCCAAACTCTTCTTCTTCTTCTTCTTCTTCTTCTTCTTCTTCTTCTTCTTCTTCTTCAGTACAGTTATTGAACAGATATTTATAAAAGGGGAAAGGTAAAGGACCTCTGGACAGTTAAGCCCAGTCAAAGGTGACTATGAGGTTGTGGCGCTCATCTTACTTTCAGGCTGAGGGAGCCAGCCTTTGTCCACAGACAGCTTTCCAGGTCATGTGGACAGCAGAAGTAAGCCAATTGTGAGCAGATGACACAGGAACAAATGCGTATGAAATGCCATCTGTGCAGTAAGTTTAACGGTTCTACTAGATTCCCTCCACACAAGCATAGGAACGGGATGGTGTTGCCAAATTTAGAATTTTGTGAGCTTAATTTTCAGCCAAGCAATGAAGATACCCTGCTGTGTTTTTGAATTAAAATATGGGTCACGTCTGCACCAAACATTTAAAGCATTATTATACCACCATAAACCCCCATGGCTTCCCCTAAAGAATTCTGGGAGCTGTAGATTCTTAAGGGTACTTAGAGTTGTTAGGAGACCCTCACAGAGCTACAGATTCTTTAACAGCCCATCTCTCACCCCAGGAAATTCTGGGAATTGTAGTTCTGCAAGAGGAATAGGGTATTCTCATAACTTTTAGCACTCCTAAGAGGCAACAGCTCCTGATACAGATGTAACCACCCTTGGAATGTTGTGTCTGCTTCCGGTGGTTTCACTTCCCAAAGGGGCAGTGATGCATTTTGCAGATCTTGTATGCGGTGTTTACTTCTTACATTCAATGAGAGCGCTACCTCTGCGCTTACCAGGGCCTGTGTACACAAATGTTGAAGTAAGGGTAGTGAAAGTGCAGCTAGGAAGCTCAAATTAGAGTGGTACCTCGCAAGACGAATGCCTCGCAAGACGAATGCCTCGCAAGACGAAAGAGTTTTTTGTTTTTTGAGTTGCTTCGCAAGACGAATTTCCCTATGGGCTTGCTTCGCAAGACGAAAACGTCTTGCGCCTTTTTCTTAAAACCGTCAATGCATTCCTATGGGAAACCGTCAATGCATTTCCTATGGGAAACCGTGCTTCGCAAGATGAAAAATTCACAAGACGAAAAAACTCGCAGAACGAATTAATTTCGTCTTGCGAGACACCACTGTATATATACGACTGGCACCTTTCTTTGGAAATTAAACCAATATCCAGACTTCAACATTCAGAAAGCATACTTACAGAAAATGAATGAATTAAAACATAATATTCGCAGTCACATGTTTCTCCAAGCATGGGCTTACAGTCTCTTCTTCTGTCTTCCAAGCAACTGTATTTCCCACTCTTTCCAGAGCTCAGCTTTCTGTATCTCAGGCCACGACTTGCAGCTCCTGTGAGAGATTTCCACTTTCATCTTCTCCTGCAACTTTGCTCTCTTTCTCTCAAGCACAGAAGAAGCATCCCAACACTCTATTCAACTTAGCAGTGTTCACAGTGGATTCTAAAACACAGTCCTCTTGCTTCACATAAAATGGAGTCTCTCCTTCACTAGATGCCTCCCATGTGACCAACGTTAGCCAATCACATGAGAACTACTAGAGAACGCTCTAGAATTCAGTTGCCAACCAATCAAATTTAAACCCAAAGTAATGCATCCAAGCATTTGAAATTCCAATGAATTAAAATACTACACTTAACAACAAATGGTTGAGTTGTCCCTAATATGTAACATTCAGTCAGTGTACAATCTGTGCACACATTTGCTGAGCTGCACAAATTAACAAGTGCATACCCTTTCACGTGTTCAGTGTAACGTGTGAACAAGCCTTGTAATTAAGCCTATTTTTCAATTGCGAGTGCGATAAAGGGGTCATCTGGGGTGTGGGGACTGTGTTTCCCTCAGATCTGAGAAAGCAAAGGAAATACTTCTCCCCTTGATTTGTAATAATGGTTTACACATCTCTTCCAACTTCAGTCAACTGGATTACTCCTCTCTACAGAGGAATTTTCTGCTTCAAATGAATGGGAAAGCAATGCGTGTAGAAGTTGAAGGGACCTGGCAGTTCTTGCTAACCTGTCATCTCTTTAAGGATTCCTATTAAGTCATAAACATGGCAGAGATTAAAGAGTTTATTAATGTTATTAGAGGCTTGAGATGAAATGCCATGCCTGAAGGGTCTCTCTCTCACTCACTCTGTATCTTTAATGAAAACATTTTCATCACCTTCAGAATCTATAATACTGAATTGCAGAAGTCGCGGGATTATTTTATTTTAATTAGAGGAGGCATCTGAAAAGGATGGAAGTGGTATCTTCTCTCATTGTAACTCCTCACCACTTGGAAAGTAAGCATCCTTTGCTGCTTTAAAGGCCGTTCCCCATGCCTTGACTGTTATTGGTTGTGCCATGGAGGAAATTGCATTGAGGTCCAGCTCCAAGCACCTTCTGGCAGCTTCCTCTCTGCGAGAAGCGAAGTTACAGGGAACCAGGGCCTTCTCAGTACTGGCACCTGCCCTGTGGAATGCCCTCCATCAGATGTCAAACAGATAAACAAATCTTTGACTTTGAGAAGACATCTGAAGGGAGTCCTGTTCAGGGAAGTTTTTAATGGCCGATTGTGTTTTTAATATTTTGCTGGGAGCTGCTCAGAGTGGTTGGGGTAACCCAGTCAGATGGGTGGCATATAAATAATAAAATTATTATTAGTAGCTGAACTGGGTTCCACACAGTCACAAGAACAAAAAAAGAGCCTCAAAAACAAAACCACAAAATAAATAGCAAAAACAGACAGACCTCAGCGTAACACTCAAATCGTCAGCATAACACTTAAAACGGAAGTGTGGCACTCAAAACGGAAGTGTAACACTCAAAACGGAAGTGTAACACTCAAAACGGAGGACATTTGGCTTTCGAAAAAAATGTTTTCAAACCGGAACACTTACTTCCTGGTTTGCAGTGTTTGGGTTCCAAGTTGTTTGAGTACCAAGGCATTTGTGAGATTGTATGTGAGATTGGGAAAGAGAGGGTAGAAACACACACCACTTTCCCCACTCTCCCTGCTTCGTCTCTGAAGTCTACAACATTTTACTTCACCCGAGGAGACAAAATACCGTATTTTTCGCCCTATAGGACATACCGTCCCATAAGGCGCACCTAGTTTTTTGGGGGGGGGAATAAAGGGGGGGAAATTATTTTTCCCCCGGAGCGGGGCTGGGGCGGGGGAGGCCCGAGCTTCCCCCGACTCCAGCCCCCAGAACAGGCAACTCTCCGCAAGGCGTGGGAAGTCGCGCAGCCCTCCCACGGCTTGCAGAGAACTGCGCTAAACCCGTAGCCTGGGGGGCGCTGAGCTTAGCGCACCCCCAGGTTTGGGGTGCAGGCAGCTCTCCACAAGCCATGGGAGAGCTGCGCGACTTCCCACGGCTTGCGGATAACTTCCTGAAGCCTGCATTCACCCCATAGGACGCACCCACATTTCCCCTTCATTTTCGGAGGGGAAATAGTGCGTCCTATAGGGCGAAAAATACGGTACCTTCAGCAGGCCTTAAATGAATCACATCAACACAGAGATCACATTGAACCAGCAGGAACAGTGCATTTTTTAAAAACAGAAGCCACTTTAAGCATGTTCCCTTTTATTTTTGGACCTCCTAATAATTGTATTTGCATTGCAAATAGCTGCAAAATGTTCTTTGGTGGTGGATAGTGGCGGAATGGAATCAAAAGTGGCACATTTCGGTTTGTCAATTTATTCAGAGGCGCTACCTCGGTCGCAAAGATATTTTCGCTTCTGATACGAGTTCATTTGGAACATTGTCAAGCGTTTCCTGATAGACAATGTCTGAGTGATGCTGCAGAGAAGCCTTTAAAAGTTTATTGACCTTAAATAATTTAAATCCATGCATTTGCAAATTAATCTCGAGCAAAAAGTGAAGATTACACTTCATAAATGTACCTTTAAGAGCTTAGTACAGGACAGAACAATCCCCCCCTTTGTTACCTAGCAACAGCCATAGCATCACTTAGAGTTTAGTCCAAACAGAAACGTATTATTGGTGATGAATACATTCACTTGGTGACCTCCAACTCTGCCGCTGCTTTTAATTAACAGCTTCGTACTTCACTCCATTTTTTGAGGGTCCTGTTTTAAGGGGTTGCGGCTGTTGTTTTTAAAAGCCTGTCACTAAACTCATGTCGAATTCCCACGAGCCACTGAGGGAAAAGTGCTCCTGTATGCGGAAGATGGCAGCTCCAGTAAAACACACACACACACACAACTGTGATTATCGTAACGGCGTGCGGAAAAACGGGATCCCTATTGCTGCTGCCTCAGCGATTTACTCTGAGGGCTTTTAAAAATAACACACGCACACACATGCGTACGTACTTCATAGCGATAAACTTTAGGAAGGGAGAGAAATGAATATTACATGAGGAATAGCCTCAGGCTTCCTTGAGGATGTTCTCTTCTTTTGGAAGCCTGAGGTAGGCCCCGTAGCCAAGAAAATGTCATCTTTCATCTAATTCCCTATTACTAGACTGTGTGGGAACAAATAGCCTTTCTAGTTCCGCACGCCGTCCTGTGTCTGTACGTCAGCATTACTGTATCGTGTGTCCCCCCCCCCACACACTTTTCCATTGCCAAGAAGATATTTGGATCTACACTCCTTTTAAAAAATATATATATAATATTTATTAAATGTTTAATAGTTACAAAAAGAAAAAGGGTATCAATAAAAAGAAAAAAAATAGTAAAAAGTTTAACAAACAATACATCAAAAATAGAAAGAAAAAACAGTACAACAAAACAACAGGAAAAAAGACAAAAACATTTAAAAACACATCCAAATTTCATTTCTTTATCTTTCGTATGCTTGTTTCCTCGACTTCCTCACGCCTCCCTTTTTTGTATTCTAGTTGAAAATTAGCTGGTTCAGCAAATCCTTTCCCTCAATCTCAATTTTTGTTCTACAATTTATCTTAACACAGTTTAACCTTAAATTTTCCACTTTAGCCCATTAACAATCAATTTTTATATACTTCTTCATAACACTTCTGCTAAAACCATATAACTTCATTCCAGTAATCTTCTAACATTCATTAATTTTGCAATATTTTTGTAAATATACTTTAATTTTTTTCCAATCTTCTTCCATCGACTCTTCTCCTGTCTGCCCATTGCTCAGTTATCACCACCCAACTGCTCCCTGCTTCTATCAAAATGGCAGGCAAATATTCTAACGAAACGCATTAGCCCCTCATTCTGACAGGCAGCTCGGAGCGAAGGCCTGTGGACTTTGTGTCCATTACACCGCATGCGAAGGCACGGCTAATTCACAAAAGGACAGCAGCGAGCATTCGCAATCAGGAGAGATTAGACGCTCTGCCAGCGGCAGAGAGGCGGAACATGCCATGGTCCTGCCAGAAAACCTCAATTCAGATTTTGGCTGGGATGGCCGGCTTGGCAAACACAATGGCGGCGAGTTCAACTGGAACACCAGGCAACAGGCTTGCTCTTTGAAGTAATTATCCTCCAAGGCAACAAGATGAAGAAATATCCAGAGGACATGATGAGCATGGGATACAATTGGCATTCCTGGAGCAGGAATTCAGTTCCTTGGACTCCGGCGCAGTGCTGCCGTCGGTGAGGTCTAGCGGACGGAGGGAGGGAGATGGGGCGAAAGGAAAGGTTTGCTCAGGAACAAGGAAGAATCAAGCACAGATTAAATCGCTAGCAAGATTAATGTAAAAACGTGGTATAAAATATATACTGATTATATGGGATAAATAATAATTTGGAAATGCAGTACAGTGGTACCTCAGGTTAAGTACTTAATTCGTTCCGGAGGTCCGTACTTAACCTGAAACTGTTCTTAACCTGAAGCACCACTTTAGCTAATGGGGCCTCCCGCTGCTGCCGCACCCCACTGCACGATTTCTGTTCTCATCCTGAAGCAAAGTTCTTAACCTGAAGCACTATTTCTGGGTTAGCGGAGTCTGTAACCTGAAGTGTATGTAACCTGAAGCGTATGTAACCTGAGGTACCACTGTAAACGTATAACAACCATACGGAACCGCAGAAACAGGCAGATGGAAGTCAAAACATGAAACACATTATTTTATTTTATTTTTGAAAAATGAAAACCATAAATAAAACTATATTTAAAAAAGGAAGAATCAAGCAAATTAAGAGATAGAAGGGTTGGCACAATTGAGAAGCTGTGAGCTGGCCCAGCCTGTTCCAGATGGCATTGCTGTCCACCTAAAGGAGTTGATTCACAGCTTGGGGGACCTACTGTATTCCTCACATCCCCTTGATGTTCACATGACAGCCTTTCATGAGCTTCAGGTAATGCACCAACTGTGGTCTTCCCTGGACTTGGCTGTAGTCTTCCTCGCTTCAGTTACATGCAGACTGGATTATTGTAATGAACTCTACATGGGGCTACCTTTGAAGACAATCTGGGAGCTTCAGTTGATCCAAACTGCAGCCGACAGGCTTTTGGCTGGTGCTTGAAAGTCGGAGCGTGGAACTCCTGTTTGATGTCAACTCCACTAGCCTCAGAGTTGCCTCTGGACTGAAAGGCCTAAATAGCTTAGAGCCAGTTATAGACACTACAGCGGTACCTTGGTTCTCAAACACCTTGGTACCCAAACAACTTGGAACCCAAACACTGCAAACCAGGAAATAAGTGTTCCCGTTTGTGAACTTTTATCGGAAGCTGAAACGTGCTCCATTTTGAGTGTTACGCTTCCGTTTTGAGTGTCACACTTCCATTTTGAGTGTTATGCTGAGGTCTGTCTGTTTTTGCTATTTATTTTGCATTTTTGTTTTTGAGGCTCTTTTGTTTTGTTTTTGTGACTGTGTGGAACCCAGTTCAGCTACTGGTTGATTGATTGATTGATTGTGTGATTGCAGTACATTGTTTATTGCTTTCATTTTATGGATCAATGGTTTCGTTTGATAGTAAAATTCAGGTTAAATTGTTGTTTTTAAAAGTCTGGAACGGATTAATCCCTTTTGCATTACTTTCTATGGGAAAGCATGCCTTGGTTTTGGAACGCTTTGGTTTTGGAACAGACTTCTGGAACGGATTAAGTTTGAGAACCAAGGTTCCACTGTACTTGCTCTCGTGTAGGCCTTTGCAGGAATCAAAAGCATTGCACTTCATAACAGGATAAGGCAGCCCTCATGCTTTGGGGGGTCTACGTGCCCTTTTTGCTGAGTGCAGGGGGGACCCCAGCCATCTGCCCCTAAGTCCTGCAATGTTGGTGCCACTCGCAGATAAGGAGGGCAGGAGGCAGCTGTGCCCTTAGAAGCCTGTAGTTCTGATAAGGCTTTAAAATTCTGCAGATGTAGGGAAGGGAAGGGAGAGGAAGTGCTAATGTTTGCTTCGCAACCCATTCTTCTGAGAGGCTGGCAACCTACTAAACAGATAAGCTCCTGGCATTTTACCTTTGAGGATTCTTCGACTCCTCGTCTAAATTTGAGGTCTTAAGTGAAATTGTTTTCAAAGCAATAACCTAACAGTTCACATTGCAAAAAAACAACAACCGGTGCTTAATCCGGTGTGACTGGCAGTCTTCATTTAGGCAAAGCCAAGGGCTAAAGCTCTTTCTAGATGGGAGACTTCAGAACATCCTTCTCTCCAGTCACGTTGGAGGTCCATAGCTGGGGCGAGAGGCAGGCGAGATATTCCTGCTGCTACCTGCAGCAGTCAGCTCTCAGTATGAAAAAGGAGGCTAGCTTTGCGCTGTTAATCTTCAGGTGTGAGTTTGTTTTAAAAAGAATACCCTGTAGCAAAAAGGGGGGGGACCTACAAATGTTGGGTATACAGTGGTACCTCGGATTACAGATGTTTCAGGTTACAGACGCTTCAGGTTACAGACTCCGCTAACCCAGAAATAGTACCTTGGGTTAAGAACTTTGCTTCAGGATGAGAACAGAAATTGTGCTCTGGCAGCACAGTGGCAGTGAGAAGCCCCATTAGCTAAAGTGGTACCTCAGGTTAAGAACGGTTTCAGGTTAAGAACGGACCTCCAGAACGAATTAAGTACTTAACCCAAGGTAAGGTAAAGGGACCCCTGACCATTAGGTCCAGTCGTGACCGTCTCTGGAGCTGTGGCGCTCATCTCGCTTTATTGGCCGAGGGAGCTGGTGTACAGCTTCCGGGTAATGTGGCCAGCATGACTAAGCCGCTTCTGGCAAACCAGAGCAGCGCACGGAAACGCCATTTACCTTCCCGCCGGAGTGGTACCTATTTATTTACTTGCACTTTGATGTGCTTTCAAACTGCTAGGTTGGCAGGAGCAGGGACCGAGCAACGGGAGCTCACCCCGTTGCAGGGATTTGAACCGCCAACCTTCTGATCGGCAAGTCCTAGGCTCTGTGGTTTAACCCACAGCGCCACCCGAGGTACCACTGTACATTTAAAGCACCTTTAAAGCATGCAGCAGCAGCACCCAAGGATTTCTGGGAACTGTAGTTTCTTGGGATTCCGGGAACTGTAGTTCTGCAAGGTGTAACTGCAGCTCCTGGGGTTCTTTCAATGTGCTCTAAATATAGTCGGTTGTTGGATGTAATCCGTTCCAGAAGCCCGTTCAGCTTCCAAAACATTCGACAACTGAGCTGCGGCTTCCGATTGACTTCAAGAGCTTCTTGCACTCAAGCAGAAGCCGTGTCAGATGTTCAGGTTCCGAGAAACGTTCGAAAACTGGAACATTTACTTCTGGGTTTTCGGCATACGGAAGCCGAAACGTCCAATAACGGAAGCGTTCGGGAACCGAGGTTTAACTATACATGGTTTGTATGCAGCCTGAAATGATAACAGGAAAGAGAATAGCAGAGTAAGACAGATGTAGCTCAGCAGCAGGGAGCACAGGGGCAGTTGCCCCCAGGTGCAAAATTCTTAGGGTGCAAAATATCAAACACCTGGTGCTGCCTCAATGCAGCTGTGTGTTTCCGGCGCTGGGCTCTGCTGAAAACGGCTTCTCCATTCGAACCAGGAAGTGACCTCTCCAGACAACAGAATGACTCTTCTTTTCTTACCTCTGTGGTTGCGATCTCCTGGGTTGCACAGACACTGTTAGGCAGCTGAGTGTACTGAGTGTACTGAATGCATGTGTACTCTGTGTAAGAAGAAGAAGAAGAGTTTGGATTTGAGATCCCGCTTTATCACTACCCTAAGGAGTCTCAAAGTGGCTAACATTCTCCTTTCCCTTCCTCCCCCACAACAAACACTCTGTGAGGAGAGTGGGGCTGAGACTTCAGAGAAGTGTGACTAGCCCAAGGTCACCCAGCAGCTGCATGTGGAGGAGCTGGGACGCAAACCCAGTTCACCAGATTATGAGTCCACTGCTCTTAACCACTACACCACACTGGCTCTCAATGGTAAGCCGTTGATGGTGGCTCTGTGGCCCTCCAGATCAGCCTTTCTCAACCTGTGGGTCCCCAGAAGTTATTGAACTACAACTCCCATCACCCCTAGCAAGCAAGGCCAGAGCTCAGGGATGATGGGAGTTGTAGTCCAACAACATCTGGGGACCCACAGGTTGAGAACCGCTGCTCTAGATGCTGTTGGACCCCAACTTGCATCAACCCCAGTGTGCTGGTCCCGTGGGTTTCCGTGAGGCGAGTCCGAGTCCAGTCTGAGGTCGAGGGTGCAGTATTGAGGCCGTCCATCAAAGCTGAAGCTAGGTCCAAGGCAGGGAGTCAGGCGAGGTCAGGAGATCCAGCAGGACAGGGTGCAGGCAGGAACTGGCTATCAAAAATGTTGCTCCCGCAACTTGGTACTGGGGCTGGCTGGCTTTTATCTCCCCCGAGGCATGGGGCGGCCCCAGTCCACAGGTGACTTGCCTCTCCTGGAGGCGAGCACTCCTCCTGCGGGAACTTAGTTCCCTCCGACTCTCTGCCCTGAGCCTCTGCAGCTCAGGAGAGGCTGGAGGGTTACCGGACCCAGAGGCAACCTCAGCTTCCCCTGACGGGGCTGAGAGCGGAGCACCTGCAGGCAATGGGTCCTCCATCAGCTCAGGAGCCAGAGCAGACTCAGCTGGTGCCTGCACCTGATGATCCAGCACAGGTGAGGATCCAGCACAGGCTCAAGCCCCAGCCCCAGCTCAGCTGGTTCTGGAGGTGGGGAATCCTGTGCAGGCTGGGATTCCTCAGGCTCAGCCTCTGAGTCCGAATCCCAGGCCATCACACCCAGGCAGCACGGCCAATGGTCAATGATGACGGATGTTGTAGTCCAATGATATCTGGCATTCCCTCATCCCTGGTGCAAGTCATCACCCTGGGTTCAATGCAGTCTAGGGATCATTTGGAAATGCAGAGCATTCCAGCAGCCATTCAGAAGGCAACAGTGCGTTTCAATGGCCTTCTGTCATTCATTACAGAACGCCACAATGACCACCAGGATCCCTGCATTTTCCATTTTGGAGGAGGCAGCCTAGTCCTTGACATGCACGCAGTAGCCATCTGGAAGGGCCGCACTGGCTTACAAAGCTAGGAAACGGCTGAGTGCAAGCCAGTTTTCCAGAAAGCCTGGTGATAAGGCATCCATTCATTGCAGCCGCATCACATTCCACAGAGAATCCAGGATGAGAAATCTGGATGACCCACCTCTCAGGTCAAGGAGACTCGGATCGAGAAGAACCAGAGAACGAAATACCCAAATCATCATACATCAAATGAAGCTGCTTTTGCCCACAAGGAATTATAGTTGCCTTATCTCCTGTATAATGTTATAAGTTGTATGTCTTCGTTTCTCAAGTTGAACCTTTTGCAAGGTTTTGAATGTATTGTGGTATTTTATGCATTGTGACTTGCAGTTATTTGCATTGATCGTAGATTAGTAATTATTGATGGTAATTGTTAAGAGTGAATTTCTGTTTAATGATTATTTGCTGATGTTTTGAGAATTAACTTTATTGTGTACTATTATTTTTCACAGAAATATAAGGCGGTATGGAAATGAATAATAATAAGTTCATTTCCATACCGCCTTATATTTCTATGAAAAATAATAGAGATTAAATTATTATTATTATTATTATTATTATTATTATTATTAATTTCATTTCTATACCACTTTGTATTTCTAAGAAAAATCTCAAAGCGGTTTACAGCATATCGAAACATCAATCAAACAATCCAGAATCAAACATTTCTGAAGAAAGTCCAATATAAAGTATACAGTCAAAGCAACATAATTAACAGGAAACTAAAATATTATCTTAAAAATTTCAAAATAAGACCATTACAAAGGAGATCAACTACAGAATACAGATTTAACACAAAGTTAACCAAAAAAACCCACCTTAAACATTTCAAAAGAAAACATTGCTAAGTGAAGTCAAATATAAAATGCACATTTAAAACAGCATAGTTAGCAAGAGAATAAAATATTATCATAAGCATGAAATGGCAGTTTGGGAGGCACAAAAAGATGGGGCATAAGAATCCAATAATTAGGATTTGTTGTCAGGCATAGCCCTGTCCCTCTGGTCCAGTGGCGTAGCGTGGGTTGTCAGCACCCGGGGCAAGGCAAGTAATTTGCACCCCCTAACCTGTGGATTTGCGCCCCCTAACCCTAACCCCCAAATGTTGCGCCCGGTGCGGCTGGCCCCCCCTGCACCCCCCACGCTACGCCACTGCTCTGGTCTCCCCCAAGAGCCTCTTTAGTAGAGCTGGTGAGTCTGGGCTCCGCCCCCTAGGCAAGGTGGAAAGGGCCTGGCAGGGAGCAGCCTTCAAGATTCACAGATTACTGAACATTACTTCATTTGATATACAGTGGTACCTTGGTTCTCAAACACCTTGGTACTCAAACAACTTGGAACCCAAACCCTGCAAACCAGGAAGTAAGTGTTCTGGTTTGCGAACCTTTTTCAGAAGCCAAGCATGCTCCATTTTGAGTGTTACGCTTCCGACTTGAGTGCCACACTTCCATTTTGAGTGTTACGCTGAGGTCTGATTTTGCTATTTATTTTGCATTTTTGTTTTTGCGGCTCTTTTGTTTTATGTGACTGTGTGGAGCCCAGTTCAGCTCCTGATTGATTGTGTGACTGCAGTACAGAGTTTATTGCTTTCATTTTATGGATCAATGGTCTCGTTGGATAGTAAAATTCATGTTAAATTGCTGTTTTAGGGGTTGTTTTTAAAAGTCTGGATTAATCCCTTTTGCATTGTTTTCTATGGGAAAGTGAGCCTTGGTTTTGGAACGGACTTCCGGAATGGATTAAGTTTGAGAACCAAGGTACCACTATCAGTTGTTCTTGAATAGGCATTGTTGCAATGTTGTGATCACAGCTAGCACAATTGCCCAATAAAGTGTGAAATGAGGCTCACTGGACAAATCCTTTGGTCTCTGCTCGAATGGCTCAGTGAGTTGTTACTAGGATAAAAGGGGATAAAGCCATACCATGCTACCTCTGGTTAAGATCTTAATTTTTTCTGGAGGTCTGTTCTTAACCTGAAACTGTTCTTAACCTGAGGTACCACTTTAGCTAATGGGGCCTCCCACTGCAGCTGCCGCGTGATTTCTGTTCTCATCCTGAAGCAAAGTTCTTAACCTGAGGTACTATTTCTGGGTTAGCGGAGTCTGTAACCCGAAGCGTCTGTAACCCGAGGTACTAAGAAAACGTGGTTCAGACATGCACGTATGTCACTCAATTGCAGTGAAAATTGCGTGTCGAGGTCCCCAGGGCCACGCCAATAACTCACACATCACACAGAATTTTTGTTTAAGGTTTTTGGCAGAATTTTGGCCACAACTTTATTAAAATACAAAAATGTGAGTGGTTGCTTAGACATTGGTTGCGACTATCTGCCCCCCCCCCATGGGGGACAGACTGACATTCCGCACGATGCAAAAGTCAGAAAAGGGAGATACACTTGGGGGTAGCGACGGAGCAGGGAACCTGCCCTCAGCCCTCCCCAAATGCAACCAGGATCTCATTGCTATGGCCCAAGCCCCCTTGACAGGGTGGACAAGCAAAAGTTAGCCCCTGATTCCTTTAACGGAATCCCTTGCAGCAGCAGCAGCATTAGAGGGGCAGGCACAGCCAATCCATGCCCCTCAACCAACCAAACCATAAACCAATGCCTAACTGCAACCTTACAAGTTGTGACGATTTGCTACGCAGTAGGCAAAACCCAAATGGCCCCAGCCAATCAGCCAGATGGACAAAATTCCTACCGGGCCCCTGCCCCAAGAGCAGACGACCCCATGGCAGGAATAGCAAGGTCAAAGCGAACAACCCTATTCTAGGGAGGGAGGGACGGGCAATCCGATGCACGGTCGAAAAGAGGAAGCCCTAGCCTCGTGCAAGGAGTTTTAGCATTTCTGGCTGTCAATCAACAAATGGCAACATTAACTTCTTCCCAACAACAAGGGAAGCCCCAGTCGCATCAGTGGCCAATGATCAATTAGCCCAACCCACAACTTTGGAGTGTCCTGGCGGCCCCCACCGCAACACGTGCTCTCCGTGAAGGAGAACACGCTTTGGCAACTGACAGCTGAATTTACTGATTCCATTCAAAGGCACCGGGCCGTGTTGCACAAGCAGGCACAATAGGACTTCCCCTTCCTCTCCTCCTAGTTGCATTCCAATGCCAACCCCCCTGGCAGCACCCACCTTCCCAATGGGGAGGGTCCATGAACCATCCGGAGCAAATTTGGAGAAGGGAGGGGAGCCGCCAGGAGGCGAGAGGAAGGGAAAGTGCTTTTGCACCAGCCGAAGTCTCTTCTACAAATCAATGTCACCTACTGTGTTGAAGGCGATGGGAGCGTTTTATCTGCGGTGACAGATCTGTGCGGGAGGTTTCTCACAAGTTATTGCTGCCTGTTGCATTTGTCAAGGTATCAACATGCATCTGTGAACAAGCTCCAGAGTCCCTGAAGGTACAAATATATTGGGAAGAAATAACCCTGAGAAACAAACAAACAAACAAACAAACAAACCCTTCTTTGCAAAGGGGAAGAGCAATCAAGGTATTTGTTTTGCTTCTGTTTCCTTAAAAAATAACGCTTTTTAAAAGCATCTTTTAAACTCAGAGGAAAAGCATTTTTTTTTTAATATAATAAATGTATTATAAAACAGGGGACCCCTATAGCTGGAACAAAATGTGTAAAGAGAGTGGAACCAATGTAAAAAGCTCTCTAAAAGTTTTAATGGAGTCTTCCAACTTGGAATGGCATTTTAATGTGATGTCTTAAATGATTTCTCTTTTTAGCTTTTAGACAGACTATGAATCTGAACGGGTTCTTCTTTGCCCGCTGGAAGAATAACATTTCAAATCAGACCTATCAGAATGTTTCTGGTGGGCACATTCTGAAATCATAGAACACGTCCGCTGTTTTAATAGCTAGATTCTCTCTCTCTCTCTCTCTCTCTCTCTCTATATATATATATATACCTATATGAGACACCAAAAGCACCCAACAAACCAATAAATTTCCCAGTTCTCATTCTTCAGGATGAATTATGATCACCTAGTAAGATAAGGAAAAAGCTGTCCCAAACTGTAAACAATGCACAGTAGAAACATTGTTGAGTACATAAACAAGCCATAGCTATAAGATACAAGCCTAGGATGGTTGCGGGTCTAGCGTTGAAGAACAATATGACATTTTCATACTGCTCTTAAATAACCATCCACTCTCTTTTCCTGGGGTGACCTCAGGAAGGAATTTGATCCACAGATTTTCAAAGTAGTTCATACCGAATGTGTAAAAGCTGCCCATGGGCAGGACCTATTGGCTAGCATCTGTGCCATCACAGAGACACCCAGTAGAGGCTTGTTCATTAGGGCAAATAGGACACTGCCTCGTTACTCTTAGTTTGCCTTCTGACAGACCCCATCTGCTTGCCTTCTTACTTACAACACGTCCAAAGTTGTAATTAACTCAATTCTGATCTAGTCAGATGGGTGGGGTATAAATAATAAAATCATCATCATGGAATAGGACGTCCCTATTATTTTTTTAATCAGGGAAATTTTGGAGGGTCTGTAACCATCAGCTAAAACCGGACCTGCCAGGACAAGGTTTTTATATACATATGTTGGAAGCCTCTCAGAGTGGCTGGGGCAACCTAGTCAAATGGGCATGGTATAATAATACTAAGACTAAGACTAAGACTAAGACTAATACAGTGGTGCCCCGCAAGACGAATGCCTCGCAAGACGGAAAACCCGCTAGACGAAAGGGTTTTCCGTTTTGGAGGTGCTTCGCAGGACGAATTTCTCTATGGGCTTGCTTTGCAAGACGAAAATGTCTTGCGATTCTTGAGTGTTTTTTTCGCTCCCCAACCCCTTTTTCTAAAGCGCTAAGCTGCTAATAGCCTTTTAGCAGCTAATCCGCTAATCCCTTAAGCCTTTAATAGCCGCTAAACCGCTAATAGCGCTAATCCGCTAATCCGCTAATGGGGTTGCTTCGCAAGACGAAAAAACCGCTAGACGAAGAGACTCGCGGAACAGATTCTTTTCGTCTTGCGAGGCACCACTGTACTAATAATAGTAATAGTAATAGTAATAATAGTAATAGTAGTAATAGTAATAATACTAGAAATATTGTCCCAATTTTCATCAGATAAATGTTGCAGGGTATGTCTGCTTCTTACGAAGCCTGCAAACAAATTGAAAGCGGAGAGATTTTTGAGCAGCATATGAAGGGGGGCCCTTTCTTTCTCCCCACCCGCCACCCCCTGCAAATTGGAAGAGGCCAATCGAAGGCCTTGAAATCTCAGGATGAGGAGACTTTAAAGAACCATCATCTTTGGAGCGGCTTCTGTGCCAAGAAATCAATAGGAGCTCAGTCCTCGGACTTCAAAGGGAGCTGACATCCTGGGAGAGGGAAAATGTCTGCGCAGAGAAAATGAATGGGCACTGCTGGCAGAAGCCCATCAATTCAACTGAGAACATTACTGATAACTGGAGAAAAGCAATGAGCATATGTGTGTGTGTATATATATGTGTGTGTGTTCGTTAAAAGATTTCCCTGCTGATTTGGACGTCCTCGATAAGCCAAGAACTATTTCCCAAAGCCTTCGCGTTTTCGAGGACCTTACAAAGGCTCCCAATGCATGTTTAAAACATCCGTGGCCCATTGTTGACCTTTTTTTAAAAAAAACACACCAAATCCCTGGAACAGGCATTTCTTTTTTTGCTGATGCAGATGTAGGAAATTCTGACTAAATCCTAAGTGAAACCCAGAAAAATAGATAAGCAGACTTAATCCTCCAGCCTATCAGAGCCCTTTTGCTCTTGCGGGACCGTAGTTCGAGGCCTCGCGTCGGAGCCTAGGTCAGCAGTTTTGTCCTCCTTTATCTCGGCCGCATTGGCTTCTGCTGCTCCAGGGATGGAGGGGCTGGGTGGGGTGGAAATCTTCCCATTTCCAAAAAGCAGAAATAATTTGACTGCAGCTCACCTGCTGACATTGGCATTAGCAGCCCAATACCCTGCACAGGCAGAAGGGCTCCTCGCTGTTTTTTGCTGTTTCTGTTTCTTTCTTTCTTTTCCTTTCTTTTAAGAAAAGGCCTCTCTGAAGTCTGTTGCAAAGACTTGAAGAAAAAACAACAACAACAACAACAACAACAACAACAACAGCAAACCACCAATAATAATAATAATAATAATAGTAATTTATTTTTTATTCCCCACCCATCTGGCTGGGTTTCCCCAGCCACTCTGGGCGGCTTCCAACCGAATATTAAAAACAATACAGCATCAGACATTAAAAACTTCCCTAAACAGGGCCACCTTCAGTTGTTTTTTAAAAGTGAAATAGTGGTTTGTTGCCTTGACATCTGCTGGGAGGGCGTTCCACAGGGTGGGCGCCACTACCGAGAAGGCCCTCTGCCTGGTTCCCTGTAGCTTCGCTTCTCGCAATGAGGGAACCACCGGAAGAGCCTCGGAGCTGGACCTCAGTGTCCAGGCTGGGTGATGGGGGTGGAGACGCTCCTTCAGGTATACAGGACCGAGGCCATTTAGGGCTTTAAAGGTCAGCACCTACACTTTGAATTGTGCTCATATTCTTCGCAATCCTAATTCTTTCTGGCACTTAGTGATGCTTTGCAGCCAGCAACAGTTAGGGAAATGTCTGGCGGTGTTAACTAATAAGGGCAAGCAGTTTCTCATGCACCTGCACGGAGCATGCAAATGGGACTGACAAGAGTTTGCCTTTGGAGACTCTGGTTGGGTTAAAAATAAATTACAAAGAGGAAGGGGGGGTGAGATGCACTCTAGTCATGTCAAGCAGGCTTTGATATTGGGGTCAAGATTGTGGGGATGTTAAGGATAGGAGGAAAGGATATGTTGGATAAGTATTATCCTTCCTTCACTCACGCTTGTGAAGTGATGCAGCAGAGTAGATTCACCTAAATATAGCTAGGAGCTAGTTTGCAGATTCATTTGAATTTCTTAGTTAAGATTATTTCCTGGTGTCCCCTTTTGATCCCTCCTAAAAGAATAAAGACACAAGAGTCTTCACAAAAAGTTGACTCACATTTCAGTTCACGATATGATCCCTGAAAGGCAGGCTTTACATTAAAACGTAAAGGTAAAAGACCCCTGACAGTCGCGAACGACTCTGGGGTTGCGGCACTCATCTCGCTCTACTGGCCGAGGGAGCCGGCGTACAGCTTCCGGGTCATGTGGCCAGCATGACTAAGCCGCTTCTGGCGAAACCAGTGAGGAGATTTCACCCCTCCCATATCCAAGAATCTCCTGAGGAGTCTGCTGATTCTGCAGAGAGAAGGAGGCGTGTTCTGCTCTCTACTTATTCTGCTCCAGCACCACATCAATCAGTCAGTCAGTCAGTCAGTCGGTCAGTCAGTCGGTCAGTCAGTGTGTCGGAGAGAGAGACTGAGTGTTAGAGATCGTGTGTATAGATAAGGTTGCTGCTAAGAGCAGCTGCAGACACTCAGTGCGGTTTAGCATCCATTTATGCTTAGACTCATTTAGCTCTGTATATAGTTGTATAATAGTTGTAGTTATAGAATAAAGAGAATATTCTACAGAGCTGCTCTCCGAGTTGTTTATATACTCTGCTGGACTCTGCTGTGCGACGACTGTCTACTTGTGGAAGTGAATCTGGTGCTCACAACTCTTAAGTTGTGAGTCCACAGCACTTTGACCTGTTCCTGTGCAGAAGGTGGCCTCTGGAAGTGCTACCCAGTCACCTAGCCGAGTCGGGGCTGAAGTGCTCAAGGGCGATGCTGACAACCAGAGCAGCGCACAGAAACGCCATTTACCTTCCCGCTGGAGTGGTACCTATTTATCTATTTGCACTTTGACGTGCTATTGAACTGCTAGGTTGGCACCAGCTGGGACCGAGGAACGGGAGCTTACCCCATCATGGGGATTCAAACTGCCGACCTTCCAATCGGCAAGCCCTAGGCTCAGTGGTTTAGACCACAGCACCACCCGCGTCCCAGGCTTTACATAGTGGTTACATAAAGAAAGAGACTTTGAGTTCATCTTGTGTGGAGTCTGAACTGATGTCTTGAGGCCTGAACCCCATAGTCTTTCAAGCACCCAGCAACACCACGGCTTTCGAATGTCTGAAAGGAGAAAGGGGTAGGATTAAGAAGAGAGCAGGGATGAGATGGAAAGAAGATAAAGTTCCAACCAGAGACAAATGGCTGGTGAAGATGATGGACTATGTCGAAATGGCGAAATTGACTGGGAAAATCAGAAACCAGGAAGAGAAGAATTTTAAGAAGGAATGGGAAAAATTATAATGTATTTAAGAGAACACTGTAAACAACTAAAAACTTTGATGGGATCTGAGCAACGCTTGTAATGTACGAAAAACTATGGGAAAACAAATTACTATTCTTTTAAAAAATTAGAGAAAATAAGATAAGCAGTTGGGGGGGAAAGATTGTTAATGGTAACCATGGAAGGGAAGAGGGAATTCAAATGATTCAGGAAAGCCTATATGATGATGTGGATGATTTGTTTGAATTTAAATTTGTTATAGTATGTATATATATATATATGAGAGCAGGGGTACCATGTTGAATAAAATATGGGGGGCTAGGTAAGCCCCACCCCGCATAATTGATCACATGACACATTGCACACACCCCATTTGAATGTCTTCAGATGTCTAGGAGATATAGAACTACACAACTTTTAGAAGACATCTGAAGGCAGCCCTGTATGGGGGAGGGGGTGTTTAATGCTTGATTTTTATCTTTTTAGATATGCTGTAAGCCACCCAGAATGGCCGGGGAACCCAGCCAGATGGGTGGGGTATAAATGTTGTTGTTGTTGAAGGAGAATGCACATCAACTTTGTGGGGACCCAGCCCCCTCAAATACTTTATTGTGGGGGTCAAAGCCCTCTTGGCCCCTAGGAGTTGGCTCCAATGGAAGAGAGGCATGGTGGCAGGGGCAGAAAATCTATCACCCCTTCCCATATGCACCCTCTTTCTGGGGCTCACAGACACATCATTTGCCACAGGTGGGGATGAGGGGAGATACTGGACCGAGTTCACATTGAAAGGCGGACTTCAAACGTGAATCGAAGCACAGCGTTCGGCATTCAAAATGCGGGGAGACCAGCGTGGCACTCCTCCTCCCAGCCCAACCCCCACAAGTTCACTGTGTTGCCTCTGTTGAGAAGCCTGCAAGCACACAGACGCCCTCAATGGGACTCAGAGAAATGGGGCACGAGGGTCTCCAATATGTCCAGTGTGGTGTAGTGGTTAAGAGTGGTAGTCTCGTAATCTGGGGAACCGGGTTCGCGTCTCCGCTCCTCCACATGCAGCTGCTGGGTAACCTTGGGCTAGTCACACTTCTCTGAAGCCTCTCAGCCCCACTCACCTCACAGAGTGTTTGTTGTGGGGGAGGAAGGGAAAGGAGAATGTTAGCCGCTTTGAGACTCCTGAAGGGGAGTGAAAGGCGGGATATCAAATCCAAACTCTTCTTCTTCTTCTTCTTCCCTGTGCAAAGAATACAGTGAAGCCGCAGAAGTGGATACTGGTCCAGGTGGCCACGACTTGGGACTTCCTCTCCGCAGGTTCCTCTCGATCCCTTCAACTCCTTGCACCGAAACCTTGGTCAATGGGAAAGTGGGCCTTGGGGGCTTCTGCCTTAGAGACAATTGGTAGGACTATTGGCAGCTTTTGCTCGTATTTTGAACTCTAATATAATTCAGAAGTGGGTTTGGGTGAAACAGGATGAATAAAGTCAGAGTATACTTTATGGGGGGGGTGGCTTGCACCCTCCCCTTTCTCCCCCCTTTTTTTGGTAGTTAGGAGCCATTCCTATTTATAGCTAGGAAAGATGAGAACACTTGTTTTACTTTCTCCAAAGTACCTGAAAGCCAGCAGCAACACTGAAGTGTTTTCTATCCACTTGTAACAAAATACAAAGGCAGTAATGGAAGCTCTTGTCGTTCCCTCACCTTCCTTCCTTCCTTCCTTTCTTTCTTTCTTTCTTGTTAAAAATAAAAGTGTCATATTGGATAGACTCCGATGCTTTAGAACCAGGATTTTATTTATTCTTTTAAAGGTCAAAAAACCCACATGGATAATTTTTAATGGAGATACATTCAGTGCTGGGGTGGTTTTCATCTGCTTTCCAGATTTTCAGAAAACACTTAAGAAGGCTGGTAAAAAATATTACCAGCCACACAATTGTTTTTCTACAACAGGTGTGGCCCTTCAGATGCAGCGGAACTAGAACTCCCAGCATCCCTGACCATTCGCCATGCCTGGAATCCAGCAACAGCTAGAGAGCCAAATGTTCCAGACTCTCGTTCTGCAGCAACAAAATTCAACGTAGATATGGAATTCAATGTATTTGCCTTCACATCTACCCTCTAATTGATTGCTCCCATCTTACTGGCAGAACAATGAAGGCAATGAAGAGATGCTAGAGCACACATCCAAATTACATCTCTCAGATCTTTCCCAGTTTCTGTCCACCTGGCATTGAGGTCACCTAGCATGCAGAGTGAACTAACAATCCTGAATCTCGGCATTTGAATTCTCCTACCACATGAAGAAAAGGGACGTGGGTGGCGCTGTGGGTAAAAGCCTCAGCGCCTAGGACTTGCCGATCGAAAGGTCGGCAGTTCGAATCCCCGCAGCGGGGTGCGCTCCCGTCGTTTGGTCCCAGCGCCTGCCAACCTAGCAGTTCGAAAGCACTCCCGAGTGCAAGTAGATAAATAGGGACCGCTTACTAGCAGGAAGGTAAACGGCGTTTCCGTGTGCGGCTCTGGCTCGCCAGAGCAGCGATGTCACGCTGGCCACGTGACCCGGAAGTGTCTCTGGACAGCGCTGGCCCCCGGCCTCTTGAGTGAGATGGGCGCACAACCCTAGAGTCTGTCAAGACTGGCCCGTACGGGCAGGGGTACCTTTACCTTCTACCACATGAAGAGCAGCTCCATGCTTTTATCACGAGCACGCCCAAAGGAATTGCTGTCTCAGTTTAAATATTTCCCACAAAACTGCTCATGGTGTGACAGCCATGCAGCACCCAGTTCACTATAATCTGCATCTCTGGAGGCAGAAGGTGAAGAAGCAAGAGAGAGGAGGAGGAGAAAAGGAACCCTGTTTTGAAGTAAGATCTTCATGGCATGATGAATTGGTCAGAGAATAATAGGGCTGGATGTGCTGGTCAAGGAGCCTTCAAGGAGTGCCGTATGGCCACAGCTAAGCTATAAATTTGGGACGCGGGTGGCGCTGTGGGTTAAACTACAGAGCCTAGGACTTGCCGATCAGAAGGTCAGCGGTTTGAATTCCCACGACGGGGTGAGCTCCTGTTGCTCAGTCCCTGCTCCTGCCAACCTAGCAGTCCGAAAACACCTCAAAGTGCAAGTAGATAAATAGGGATCACTCTGGCGGGAAGGTAAACGGCGTTTCCGTGCGCTGCTCTGGTTCGCCAGAAGCGGCTTAGTCATGCTGGCCACATGACCCAGAAGCTGTACGCCAGCTCCCTCGGCCAATAAAGTGAGATGAGCGCCATAACCCCAGAGTCGGCCACGACTGGACCTAATGGTCAGGGGTCCCTTTACCTTTAAGCTATAAATTTAGGCCAGGTTGAAAGTGTTCTAATAGGCATATTTTCCCCTTCCAAAAACACACCAACCACCTTCAAATTGTGCCTTTGTGAGTATGGTGGGAATAATTCCTTATCCTCCCCCCCCCCCCCGTCCCCTATGTTTATATTTAACAGGGCACGCAAGCCCTGCTGGTTAACATCAACCTGATGAGCAATGTGTGCAGCCCCTTTCTCCCACTTTCTTCCCAAGAGATAGAAAATACATTTTAAATCGACATGCGCTGATACAGCACAGACTGATCCTCTCTGCAGGTACACGAGCTGCCTATTGTGTTGCTTGTACTGACTCGATGCCGCAGGCTCCTCCGTAAATAGAGCTCAGGCTCCCCAGTTCTCCATTGTGCCGTGCATGGTTTCTCTAAGCAGCAGAACAGCTTCTGCCGATGCCAACAAGCCATCCTCTCTGTTCCTGTGCCAGCAAAGAATCGGGGAAACGCACTATGTGAATATGCCGCCATGTTTCCTTGCCATGAGACAAATCCTGGGAGGAGGGAGGCAGACACAAAACCGCCAAGCATTTTTGAACTAGGGCAGGCTTCCTCAGCCCTCCAGATGTTTTTGGCCTACAACTCCCATGATCCCTAGCTAGCAGGACCAGTGGTCAGGGATGATGGGAATTGTAGTCTCAACACATCTGGAGGAAACCTGAACTAGGGGTTTGTGGGGTGGAGCGGGGGTTAGGTCTGCTTATCTCGAAGGATCTCTTCTTGACCAGGGAGACTGATTGTAAAAGACCACCACTAGCAAGAATATTGAAATTCCTGCACTAGATGATCCTTGGGGTCCCTTCCCATTCTACAATTCTATTCTATTCTCTGAAAAGCGGTTTAGGGGGGACTTTGTCCTGGCAGGTCCTGTTTTAGCTGATAGGAACATACTCTCCAAAATTTCTCTGATGGAAAAAAGAATAGGGACATCCTATTCCATGATGATTATGATTTTATTATTTATACCCTGTCCATCTGATTGGGTTGCCCCAGTCACTCTGGGTGGCTTCCAACATATATACAGGGCTGGATTTAGGTTTGATGAGGCCCTAAGCTACTGAAGGTAATGGGGCCCTTTATACATCCAGCTGTGTCAACAACAAATTGTTACTGTTTTTTGTGTTGAATATACAGTGGTACCTCAGGTTACATACGCTTCAGGTTACATACGCTTCAGGTTACAGACTCCGCTAACCCAGAAATAGTGCTTCAGGTTAAGAACTTTGCTTCAGGATGAGAACAGAAATCATGCTCTGGCGGCGCAGCAGCAGCAGGAGGCCTCATTAGCTAAAGTGGTGCTTCAGGTTAAGAACAGTTTCAGGTTACGTACGGACCTCTGGAACGACTTAAGTACTTAACCCGTGGTACCACTGTATGCTATATGGTAATTTATGGATCTAATGGTTATAATGGTTATCAAAAGCCATTTGCACATAACAAAATGTGTATTTTATCAAAGTAATTGTTGAACTGAAATACAATTAAGAAGTAGTAGTGAAATACAATTAAGAAGAAGTATATTTGGGGGGGCAAGAGAGTAGGCCCTAAATTATAGCTTGTTTAGCTTATACATAAATCCGGCACTGCATATATATATGTGTGTGTGTATATCACACACACACACACACACACACACACACACACATATACATACATACATACATACATACATAAACATAATAAAACACTGAACATTAAAAAACATCCCTGTACAGGACTGCCTTCAAATGTCTTCTAAAGGATGTATTGGCTCAGGGGCCGCATAACTCCTTATCCTCTAATATTTCTCCAATGAAAATAGGGATGTCCTATGGCAAAAAGGGACATTCCAGGATCAAATTAGAAACTGGGATGGCTTCTGTGAATCCATGCCTGTCCCTGGAAAATAGGGACACTTGGAGGGTCTGTAGTTATCAGCCCAGAGGGACACAGAAGGCTAAGTGGCTCTCTCGAAGAATCTTATAGTTCAGGTGGCAGAAACAGGGGGAGCAGGATCTGTTGGGGTGGTTAGTACTGTGAACCTTCCATCTTATGCTAATCCGATAGAGATATTTGTAAATAAAGCCTTCTATCACTACTCCTTGGAGAATATAGCAAAACCAATGCTGTTGCTTTCCATTGTTTTGTAGTGCCTGGTTGCAAAGAGAGAGAGAAATAGTTAAAATGCAATTAGAAAATAGAGGTGCACATGCATTTATGGACCATGGTAATAGCAACAAGCAATTAAAATCCTTTAACTGTTTTGGTAAAGGAAAAGGAAAGGAAAGGAAAGGAAACCCGAACTTAGCTCCTTACAACAATTGCAAAACTGTCCCAGGAATGAAGTGGGACGACTGAGTATCTCTGGTGATGTAATGGGCACTAGGCAATAGGTGTCTGCAAAAGTCATACATGCAACAGTCGAATCAGACCTTGTCTCTCTTCTTTGTAGGTGGAATTGAGTTTTCCCTGCTACAGCACCGTATCCAAAAAAAACCCCTACGCAACCAATTTGCAAAGCGCCTCACAGGGAGCAGGGGGAAAGTGTGTGTATTTATGTATTGTGGACAGTGGTGACTTAATGAAGACCCAACAAAAACAAACACACACAAACATGCTTGAAACATTCCAACTCTCTTCAGCCTAGAGAGCTACGCAAAGACTCTCCTCCCTGGAAGAGAGGGGAGTGGTTGTGGGCGGGAGCCCAAGCCCCGCCCCCTAGAAGAGGGCGATAGCCCCCTGCCTTCCCTCTTACCTGGCTGGCACCCATGCCCATCGGCGGGCACCCAACCAGGTGCCGCTGAGGAGGCGTGTCCTGCAGCATATATGCTGGGCGCCAGCCCTCCCCCGGCCTCACTCTTCGTCGATCGTCGTCCCGTCGCGAGTCACCCACCCTCCACTCCCTTTAGCTCAGGGTCTACGTTTTTTCCTGGCCTTGCTATGGACCTTAGGTTGGTCGCCCTGGTTGAGTGGGGGGCCTAGTAGGAATTTTTCCATTTGGCATTAGGCTTTTTGGTTTTTTCGCCTACCTCGTAGCAATAGTCACAACTTTTTTGTGGTATTGGTGGGTAGGTTAGGCATTGGAATAATGTGTTGTGGTGTGTCGAAGTGCTAGGTGTGGCCATCGCCTATGCCTTCAATTTTTGGGTATTCCGTTAAAGGAATCTGGCGGTCGTGTATTCTGTCCGATGCCTGCTTGGCGGGAGGCCATGGCACGACCCTCGGTGACATCAGGGGAGAGCCTATAGTTGGATTGGCATCAACAGGCTCCACCTACTGGTGAATAAACCCCCTTTGTTTTAGATATCCAATGCCTAAGCCAATACCTTTTCACTGCTGTAATCAATAAAGTTGTGGCCTTTCCTGCCCATAAACCTTATATCACGTGTCCTTGTGTATTCATTCCACATCGCGGGGGTCGGATCCTCGAACCCACAAGATTATCTTTTAGAAGTGTGACTTGATGAGCATTTTAAATAACTGAAGCCAAACTGGGGTAATATTGTGTACAAAGTCTCTCTGGAACAGAAAAGAAACATTACTTTTTCTTCAGGTTATGGCACCTTTCACACAGGGAAGCTGTGAACAAACATTGTCTCAGGTGCCAGCACTTCTGAAGATTTTTCTCAGATATCATTTCTGACAGTTTTCTTGAAGTACTTTGGTGTGGGTAGGTTTCATTTGTGAAACTTTTGCAGCAAAAGATAACTTGTGGAAATTCACTTGCACAACTCCAGATAATATTCCAGGAGAGAAGACAACGGAGAGAGTAATAAGGTCACGGTTTTCGACAAAATTCTGTCCAATTCTCTCGAAAACGGCATCAAACACTTGCAAATTGTGCAATGCAACTTTGGCAGTGCAAATGCCGCTTTTCCAGGTAGGCCAAAAATTGAGCCCTCGGCGCCCTTACCTGCGGGTCGTGGTTTTCGCCAAATTTCCGACATTATCAAATTCACCCGAAAACGGCGCCAAACGGCTGCTAATTGCCCCCTGCATTGTTTTGTGCTGCATACAGCGCATTTCCAGTAGGCCAAAAAACGAGCCCTCAATTTTTGCCCAAATTCCGAAGTCGTAAAATTCATTCAAAAACGGCGGCAAACACCTGCAAATTGCCCCATGCAGAGTTTGGGGTTGCGAACGCTGCATTTCCAGGTAGGCAAAAACATGAGCCCTCGGCGTCAAGGTTTCGTAAAAATTCTGACATTGTCCAATTCACTCAAGATCAGAGCAAATCACCTGCAAATTGTTTTGTGCTGAATATGCCACTTTTCCAGGTAGGCCAAAAAAGGAGCCCTTGGTGCCCCTACCCACAGGTCACGGTTTTTGCCAAAATTCTGAGGTTGTCTGATTCACTCAAAAATGAGCCTTAAAAGTAGGAGAGCAGAGAGCTTGAAGACAGAGGGTACCCATAGAGGAGGTGATGATGATGATGAATGAGGAAGTGGAAGAGATGTGGGTGGAGATTTACTCAAGAGAATGCCATCATCCAATAGGCTGGGTTCTGCAGGCTCTGAAATAAAAAAAGCTTTTCCTTGTCTTTATAATCTCCTGGCAACCAGCCAGGAGCAGCTGACAGCATCCTGACACCACCCATCAGGACAATCCCAATGAGAAGCACGGAATACGTGTGTTGCAAGGTGTGTCCCAGGGACAATCAGTCAGTGGCGTAGCGTGGGTTGTCAGCACCCGGGGCAAGCCAAGTAATTTGCGCCCCCTAACCCTGAGTGAGCCAGGTTAGGGCAGAGAGCTGCGAGTGCGAGCGCCCCCCCCCGATGTTGCGCCCAGTGCGGCCGCCCCCCCCCCCCGCACCCCCCACGCTACGCCACTGCAATCAGTCCAGATGTCCTATGCAAATGGGGCTGGTTCAGACATACATGCGCATTGTTTGTGCCCTACAACTTGAAGTGATAGTATATGTGTGTGTAGGGAGCCATCACAGATGAATATGTGAGGAACTGTTTTTGGCCCCACAGGTCAAATGCTTATCAGGATTGGTCTCACAGGCCAAATTTGACAGGTGAATGGGGCCACCCACCTGTCCAGCACCTGACATTGAAATGTTATTAGGGGCAAGATGCCTTGACGTCCCAAACTTGGGACTTCAAAGCACCTTGCAAGGCGCTGCTAAAACCAATTAACCCCCTCTGTTGCGGATATTTAATCTTTTACCTAATTTGTTTCTATATGAAAAATGAGTTTTATTACTGTATTCTTCGGATGTGTAAGGAAAATGTGCCAGAAATATCTGATACATATTGGATTTTTTTTAAAAAAAAAAAGTAAAAGGGGCGAATTTGTGGCTTTTTATTTTATATGTCTCCTATGCTAGTCTGAATTACTGTTATTTGGAATGAAGCAAAAAGAGGGAATTCTCCTGTGGACTGCATGATTCAGTCTGGCTGATAAAATGAAATTGTATTGCTTCTTTGCATATTAACTTATCCTAGATGCCAAGCTTGCCAGAGAATGAAACTGTAGTAGAATATCATCTATTTCGTGTCGTACAACGCCTATCTCTTTTGTTTTAAAGTTTTCAATTTCTCCTCAGTGGGGGACCCTGCAGTATTACTTTTGTTTGTTCTGCTTTGAAGAGATATATTTTTGCATATTGCATCATGAATATGAAGCCAGCGCTGAGTCTCTCTCTGTGTGTATTTGCAGAGGCCAGAGAAGGCATTCGGGGTCGGTTCCTGCATTAATGTCCTCTCTACACCCCCTTTCCCTTCCACGTTGTGTCTCTTGGATTGTCAGCCCGCAGGCAGGGTCAGTGATTTTTAATCAGTGACAGTGTCTGGAGAAGTTAGGAATAATCACCGTCAAAGTCCCAATAATACAGTACTGAAATCCATGCCTCTTCACAGAAATGAAGCCAAAGCAAGGGCAAACTGAGGAAGCATGCCTGGTGTGTGGAACACATACCTATGTAAAGGTAAAGGTAAAGGACTCCTGAATGGCTAAGTCTAGTCAAATTTGACTATGGGGTGTGGCATTCCTCTTTGCTTTCAGGCCGAGGGAGCTGGCATTTGTCCACAGACAGTTTTCCAGCTCATGTGGCCAGCAGGACTAAACTGCTTCTGGCACAACAGAGCACAACAGAGTGATGGAAGCCAGAGCACACGGAAACGCCATTTACCTTCCGCCGCAGCAGTACCTATTTATCTACTTGCACTGGTGTGCTTTCAAACTGCTAGGTTGGCAGGAGCTGGGACAGAGCAACAGGAGCTCACTCCATCGTGTGGATTCAAACTGCCGACCTTATGATCAGCATGCCCAAGGGGCTCGGTGGTTTAGACCACAGCGCCACCCGCTTCCCGCTCATGCCTAAATACAGTGTGGCGTATGTTAACAGACTAGCTAATTGCAACTCGGAATCCAAATCATGCACTGTACTGACTCTTTGCTTGAAATCAAAACAATGCCCAAACATTTGTTAAAATATTCAAAAGCTTTTACTTGCAGAACATATAACTAAAGAAGAATATATGCCAAGTATTTACATTCACATGCTTATCTAAGGTTTGGTTTTTCTTAGCTGAAGTTTACAGCTTCTTCCTTAAACATTCAAAGAAACTGTGTCTTTCTCTCTTTCCAGGACTTGCACCCAGCCTTCTGCCTGTTATGTACTGAAGTTCTCACCCTGGGCCAGCAGGGGGTTACTGTAGATAGCTTTCACTCAGGTCCACATATGCAAATAAGAGATTGAAAGTGATGTTCAGTGATTGGATAGTTACAGAAAATGATTACTGTTGCGTTCTAGTGGAGCTCTATATAAGCAGGCTGGCTGAAGCCTTCAGTTCAGTTCTGTTCTGGCCTGTGAATAAACAAGAGCTGTTTGAAGAATCGCTGTGTCGTCTGGTATGTTCACCCACAACTTAACACTGTCCATGACCCAGCCAGGCCATGCAGTTCCTTCTGAGAGGTTTCCACTTTCTCCTTCCAGCAGTCTTCTCCTTACGGCTTCTTTGGGAGAGCATCAACTTCTTTCTGCAACATACATCACACAGAAACATTGGCCCTCCGCTCCTCTATTGCATTCAGAGAGAGAGAGAGAGTCATCTAACACTGTCTCTTCGTCAGTGTTCACTGTCTTCTTCTTCAGTGTTCACAGAGATGCAGCCATCACTGTCAAGCATCTCATACACAAAACAAAAATGGAGAACCGGCAACCTTGGCGTTATCAGCACCAAGCTCTAACCAACTGAACCATAGTGTCTGCATAGTTTGGTTTGTCCTTTTATCCCATGCCCTGTTCAGTCGTTCTCCCTTCGTGTGATTGGAATTGGGGAGGGAGGGAAGGCACAAGACCTTTGGTCCCACCCTCTTCCATTTTGTACTCATAGATGCTCCCCACACTTCCATGGGTCTAAACTGCATGGGGTCCCGCTGGGAAAATTCACATGCACCCCATACATGGAGGGTGGCAGATGCCCACAGACTCCTTCCACTTTCCTCATTATCGTGTGAGGGTTAAAATGCCAAAGGACCCCTGAGATAATCTGACATCTATAGCTTCCAAAGCACACATAACAAGACTGTTTCTGACCTTAAGTTTTACTCAGCTTCCCTCGCTGTGTTACAGTCAATATCACTGCAAAAGCAGGAGTCTTCAGCTACTTACATACTCAAAGCACATTCTTTCTCAAAGAAATCCCAGACACTGTAGTTTACCCCTCACAGAGTTACGATCCCCAAGCGGCGATTCACAAACTGCAGTGCCCAGAATTATTTGAGGGGAAGGGTGAACTCTGAGTGTACTTCAAAGGCACAGTCTGCACACAGCCTTCGTGTGATGGTTGGGATCGCTGACCAGGAAAAGGAATCTTTGAAGAAGTTGGGTCGTGCGTACAAATACCAGCAAGTGTGCAAGAAGACTATAGAGAGACAAGACTACATTTTCAGTCAGACAGTTTTCAAGCAAGGAGGTGATGAACCAAAAATATTCCTTCAATTGATCTCCCGGTTTCCTTCCGTCACCTTTGCCATTCTCTTTTTTAACAGAGTCGTTTCCTTCCCACCTGTATCCCCTAATTGGGAGACGGCTATGGGCAATTTAAGGACTGGCATGATATAGTGAATACAGGCAGCGGAAACTTCTACGAGTCTCTTGTGGGCCCCAGGAAGATGTTGCACACTTTATTCCTTCCAGTGAAACTTTCTCTGCAAAGTCAATTGTCTGAACTTTCATCGCCGAGACAAATGAATATGACACCTCACGGTGCCATTTATCTCTTTTTGGACTCTGGTGTTACTTGACCTGTTGATGAATTATAACTCTTCTTCTTCGCTTCCATCCCTACATGAGGATGTTTTTCTTTTTTATCTCTCTTTGTTACAGAACTCTAAGCTAGCAAAATCTTCTCTCTCTCCAAAACAAGAAAGAAAATAATTACAGGTGTGAATCCGTCCCCCACTTCCCACCCAGCCATCTCCCCAGTACAATGATGATTAATGGAGAATCTTCATTGTTTATTTGGACTCTATATGGCCTAGATAAGTCACCTGGATGTGATGACAAGGCACCCAAGACAGACAAATCAAAATTAATGACTTCCTACCATACAAAGGGAGGGAGAGACATTTTGGAACTATTTTCTTCAACTTTCCACACTCTTAACAAAAAAGGAATTTGTAACACAGAGGGGGGAAATTTCAAACGGCTAGATACAGTAGACCAAAGGTTCAGAATCAGAGCACAGCTGGGGCGATAGGATGTCTGCACACTGACTCTCTGCCTGACCCCATTAGCACTTAACACGCCCATTCCTCCCCACCGAGCCGTCCTTCCCTTCCAGCTGCCCCAACCAAAGTCAAAAAGAACATGAGCGGGGGATGCAACCTGCCCAATCCATAGAAATTCGCCTCACCTGCTTTATTCTAAAATCCCACCGTGTCTAAATCCTCGTCTTGAACTTCAGAGAGGTGAAAATGCAAATGTCTCTCTGAGGGCCAATTTATATGACCTATTTTTTTTTCAGGGGAGGGTATAATTCCAAGCCGCAGAGACTATTTCTGGCAGTGTGAAGTCAATGGAGAGGTGGTGAAGCGATCATATCTCCGTGCTGTGATAAAGCCCAGGTGACAACACAGTCCGCGTGTGGAGTCCCTGTTGCACCACATCATTCCTTAGAGTGGCTGTGCATCCTCATCTGTGCCATCCAGATCCAATTTAAAAATAAAGAATGCTACGAAGAGAGAGCTGGAAACTTGATGTTTCCCATCCACAGTTAGCCCAGCAAAACCGAGCAGACTCACAGGTCATCAGGTCACTAGCTGAGGAAAAGAGATTCAGTGGGTGTGGCCTGCCCTGGGTGTCACCACGCCTCCCCCCTTGAACATTCATCGCGGGCGGAGCCCCCCTGGGATGCTTGACCCACCCCTGTGAGTGGATAGACCCGCCCCCATGGATGGCTAGCTCTGCCCCGTGGATGGCTAGCCACGCCCCCGGGTGCACAGCATGTGCACCGGTCTGGGTGCCTGAGCAGCTAGCTCCGCCCCTGTCCCAGGTAACCATATTTCCCAGTAAGATGAAAGGAATAGACCCGCCAAATGTCCCTGTTTTCCAGGGACAGTCCTGGATTTACAGAAGCTGTTCCAGTTTCTGATTTGATCCTGGAATGTCCCATTTTTCCTTAAAGGTAAGGTAAAGAGACCCCTGACTATTAGGTCCAGTCGTGGCCAACTCTGGGGTTGCGGCGCTCATCTCGCTTTACTGGCTGAGGGAGCCGGCGTACATCTTCCGGGTCATGTGACCAGCATGACTAAGCCGCTTCTGGTGAACCAGAGCAGCGCACGGAAATGCTGTTCACGTTCCCGCCAGAGCGGTACCTATTTATCTACTTGCACTTTGACGTGCTTTTGAACTGCTTGGTTGGCAGGAGCAGGGACCGAGCAACGGGAGCTAACCTCATTGTGAGGATTCGAACCGCCGACCCTCTGATTGGCAAATCATAGAGCCACCTGCATTTCCTTGGGATGTCCCTATTTTCATCCAAGAAATGTTGGAGGGTATGGAGTTATGCAACCCCTGAGCCAAGGAGATCAGTAGCTATACAACCTTCAGAAGACATCTGAAGGCAGCCCTGTATAGGGAAGGTTTTTTTTTTTAATGTTTAATGTTTTATTATGTTTTTCTGTGTGTTGGAAGCTGCCCAGAGTAACTAGGGCAACCCAGTCAGATGTGTGGGGTATAACATTACTTTTATGGAATAAAGGTAGAGGTACCCCTGCCCGTACAGGCCAGTCTTGACAGACTCTAGGGTTGTGCGCCCATCTCACTCAAGAGGCCGGGGGCCAGCACTGTCTGGAGACACTTCCGGGTCACGTGGCCAGCGTGACATTGCAGCTCTGGCGAGCCAGAGCCGCACACGGAAACGCCATTTACCTTCCCGCTAGTAAGCGGTCCCTATTTATCTACTTGCACCCGGGAGTGCTTTCGAACTGCTAGGTTGGCAGGAGCAGGGACCAAGCAACGGGACTGAACAACGGGACTGAACAACGGGACCGAACAATGGGAGCGCACCCCACCGCGGGGATTCGAACCGCCGACCTTTCAATCGGCAAGCCCTAGGTGCTGAGGCTTTTACCCACAGCGCCACCCACGTCCCACTTTTATGGAATAGGATGTCCCTATTTTCATCAAAGAAATGTTGCAGGGTATGTTATATGATGCTGTATTGCCCTAGATGGAGGCAAAGGTGAATGAGCTAACCGAGAGGGCCATAACTCATGTAGATTAGGCAAAATTGCATACCAAGATGTGTTTAATGGGATAAATTTGCACTAGAAAGCTGAAGCATTTTCATGCGGGAAATGCAGTGTCATGTGGAAATGACATAGCTGAACGTAAGAATGAAAATATAAGAAACCAACAGAATCCAGAACAGATAGGTTCATTCATCCCTTCATGGGGGTGGTATTTTAAAGTAGCTCAATGAAGCTAGAAAATCATAGCATTAGCAGAGATCAAAATCTCTCCAGCCTTGCATGGAGAATGCAAAGGGAGCATCTGTAGATGTTTCAACACTGGGACAGATTTAGCAGAGCAATCTGGCAGTTTTGTTCTCATCCAGAAAACAAAAAGCACACACACACACAGGCTCAATTCAGTGATGATGGTGATGACAGCATCAGGAAATTAGAATTGATTGCATCTACCATAACATACTCATGATGTGTTAAGGATATGTATTTGGTTAGTTATTTATTAAGAAAAGGAGGAGGAAATAAATAACACAAAGGCAGCGTTCAAAATTGACTGACAGATTGGTGGCAAGCAATGTATTTTTGTCTTCTGCTTAATTCCTGCTGCTGAAGAAGAAATCAAAGACAAGCTGACATAATCCAAGGTGATCATTCACATAATTCTGTGTTGTTGTTGTTGTTTTAAAAAAATAACAGCAACCCTGAGTCATCCCAGACCAAAAAGTCTATGAACTCCAGATGACTGGTTTTATGTAGCACTCCTTGGTCACATTTCTGTGGCATCCAATGTCTAGAGAGGACCCCATTGAGTAAACGGGTGCTTACAGTGTTAGGTATAAGTGCCAGCTGCTGCTGCTGCTGTGTTCTTCATGCGAGCATCCCAAAGTACATTGAATGTAAGAAAGAAACTCTTCTTTCCCACTTTTTACTTATTGCGTTCCTGTAAGACACAAGCACAACAACACTCCATTGTTCATGCTTTGTTAAGGGGTGTTCATGTTGGAGAGAGATGTTTGGAAGAGAGATTCTTACTCCCTCATAGCAAGAGTTAGCACAATGGCAATTGCTCCAAGGTGCAAACAATCTGTGAGCACCTAGAAAGGAATGCTGTGATCACCAATAGTCAGCATGGATTTCTGAAAAATAAGTCATGTCAGACTAACCTGATCTCATTTTTTGACAGAATTACAAGCCTGGTAGATGAAGGGAACGCAGTGGATGTAGCCTACCTTGATTTCAGCAAGGCATTTGACAAGGTGCCCCATGATATTCTTGTAAAGAAGCTGGTAAAATGCGGTCTTGACTATGCTACCACTCAGTGGATTTGTAACTGGCTGACTGACCGGACCCAAAGGGTGCTCATCAATGGTTCCTCTTCATCCTGGAGAAGAGTGACTAGTGGGGTGCCACAGGGTTCTGTCTTGGGCCCGGTCTTATTCAACATCTTTATCAACGACTTGGATGATGGACTCAAGGGCATCCTGATCAAATTTGCAGATGACACCAAACTGGGAGGGGTGGCTAACACCCCAGAAGACAGGATCACACTTCAAAACGACCTTGACAGATTAGAGAACTGGGCCAAAACAAACAAGATGAATTTTAACAGGGAGAAATGTAAAGTATTGCACTTGGGCAAAAAAAATGAGAGGCACAAATACAAGATGGGTGACACCTGGCTTGAGAGCAGTACATGTGAAAAGGATCTAGGAGTCTTGGTTGACCACAAACTTAACATGAGCCAACAGTGTGACGCGGCAGCTAAAAAAGCCAATGCAATTCTGGGCTGCATCAATAGGAGTATAGCATCTAGATCAAGGGAAGTAATAGTGCCACTGTATTCTGCTCTGGTCAGACCTCACCTGGAGTACTGTGTCCAGTTCTGGGCACCACAGTTCAAGAAGGACACTGACAAACTAGAACGTGTACAGAGGAGGGCAACCAAAATGGTCAAAGGCCTGGAAACAATGCCTTATGAGGAGCGGCTAAGGGAGCTGGGCATGTTTAGCCTGGAGAAGAGGAGGTTAAGGGGTGATATGATAGCCATGTTCAAATATATAAAAGGATGTCACATAGAGGAGGGAGAAAGGTTGTTTTCTGCTGTTCCAGAGAAGCGGACACGGAGCAATGGATCCAAACTACAAGAAAGAAGATTCCACCTAAACATTAGGAAGAACTTCCTGACAGTAAGAGCTGTTCGACAGTGGAATTTGCTGCCAAGGAGTGTGGTGGAGTCTCCTTCTTTGGAGGTCTTTAAGCAGAGGCTTGACAACCATATGTCAGGAGTGCTCTGATGGTGTTTCCTGCTTGGCAGGGGGTTGGACTCGATGACCCTTGTGGTCTCTTCCAACTCTATGATTCTATGATTCTATGATTCTATGTGGTTAGATTTGCATCTGCCCCCATCCACCTTTAAACAAACATGCCCTATGATAATACTTAGGCGAGAATAAATCAGAGATGCTTAGCTTGACAAATAAATGAAAATTTTACTCCAGAGTTTCAGAAGTTACAGCAAACAATTGGCAGTAAAATAAAGTAGAAAAAAAATTACAAATGACTTTTTAAAAGAAAATAATTTGGTTTCCTTATAGAAAGATCATGCGATCTTTGGGTTAGCAAAGATGCAAGCTGCAGAAATCTTCTTTTAGGGAGAATTTCCATTTGCGTGCAGCATTTGCTGAGCTGGGAGCCAAACCGTATGGCTCCTTCTTTGCTCATTCCAGGAACCGAGAGAGAAAAGAAAGCAAGGCTGCTGGATGCCTGCTAAGTCACACTCACTGGCAACTTGAGCTCAGGGCTCAGGTTAACCCTTTTGTTCTTGCAAGTGTGAGTAAGTAACTGTATATTACAACAGTTCACACACTGTAGTCAAAGAGTGCACACTAATTCTAGAGCTACATCCTCATATCATATGATACTGTTATTCTCATGTAACTCTCAATGAGTGTACAGTCTGTGTACACAGTGGCTTAAAGGGGCAAATCAACAAACTCACACAAACAGTTGCTCATGTGTCGAGAGAGCTTGTGACTATATGTGGTGAAACATGTGTACAAACCTCTGGAGAGCCAGTGCATCAGTGAGGACTGTGTTCAAATCTCCACTCAGCCGTTGAATTTACCCTCAGTCACATATACCACATAGGGCTGTTCTGGAGGAATAAAAATGGAATAATACCTTAACCAAGGCTTGGGTACTTCAGCTGGCTGCACTCTCTATGGCCCTGGAAAGTGGGCAAAAAAACAGTAGTCCTAGTGGGAAGGGCAAAAATACCGCCGCAGTTACAGAGAGAGACAGAGGAACTGACCAAATGCTTTGCCTCTTTGTATGCTGTCTTCTCTGTGAAGGATGCATTCCAACCCTCTTCTAGCAACATGGCCCCAAATGTTCTAGCTGGAACGCCAGCAACGTATTAGCCGCCTGATCAAAGTTATCTTTGCTAACAGCCTCCTGAAATAATTGGATGGTTGGTAAATGAATCTAGCCTTTATTTCTTTCCTTTTCCATTTACAACTCCTCAGACCCCCGTCCTATTGTTTTACCTCTTACTCGCTGCCTAATAAATTATCAGTAATGCGCTCGCATAAAACATTTATTGTCCTGAGCATCATGTGATTAGGAGTAGCTGCAAATTTCTGTCAATATAAATCTATGCACATTGATTTCTCATGAAAACAGCCCAGGACTTGTATTTCAGGACAGGGTGAAGTTAATATGTTTAACCTTTTTTTTTTTTTTTTTAACAAAACACAAATGCTTTCTTTCTTTTTAACAAGAGCACAGACCCTCCTCACTCTGCCTAGCCGGAAAGGTCTTATGTTTTGACAATTGATGAAGTCATATCTTGGGTTACAGATGCTTCAGAATCATAGAATCATAGAGTTGGAAGAGACCACAAGGGCCATCGAGTCCAACCCCCTGCCAAGCAGGAAACACCATCAGAGCACTCCTGACATATGGTTGTCAAGCCTCTGCTTAAAGACCTCCAAAGAAGGAGACTCCACCACACTCCTTGGCAGCAAATTCAGGTTGCATTTTTGGGGGGTTGTGGACCACCGAAACCCGGAAGTACCGGAACAGGTTACTTCCGGGTTTCGGTGGCCATGCATGCGCAGAAGCTGTGGGTTGCGAACATGCATCCCGAACATATCACGTGCGCAACCCGAGCATCCACTGTACAAACCCCACAAACAAACAAAAAACCCGACAAATATTTTTGTCACACTCAAAAAAAAGGAAGGTCCTTTGTATAAGCCAAATATTTTCCAGTTGTTTTGGGCCTTAATGCATAGGTGCCAAAGAGGCAATGCACAAAGCAAAGAACTTGGTAGGAGAGGTGCTTCAACAAGAGCGTTTTTTATTTAATAATTTTTACTTTTATACCACACTTTTCCTCCAAGCTCAGCGTAGCGTTCCTGGTCCTGCTCCTCCCCATATCTTCCTCACAACAACCCTACAGGGCAGGTAAGGCCAGGTGTGTGCTTTCCAACAGGAGCTCACAAGAGCTTAGCTCTGGCACTTCTCAGTGGACACCATTGCCCATCTGAGAGAACAAGGGAGAAGTTTGTGGTGAGCTCCAGCGGCTCTTCTTCTAGAAAAATAGCACTGGGTAAGGCTGAGATAATAGCACTGGGTAAGATGCAGGTGGCGCTGTGGTCTAAACCACAGAGCCTAGGGCTTGCCGATTGGAAGTTCAGCGGTTCGAATCCCCACGACGGGGTGCGCTCCTGTTGCTCAGTCCCTGCTCCTGCCAAGCTAGCAGATCGAAAGCACGTCAAAGTGCAAGTAGATAAATAGGTACCGCTCCTGTGGGAAGGTAAACGGCGTTTCCGTGTGCTGCTCTGGTTCGCCAGAAGCGGCTTGGTCATGCTGGCCACATGACCCGGAAGCTGTACACTGGCTCCCTCGGCCAGTAAAGCGAGATGAGTGCGGCAACCCCAGAGTCATCTGCGACTGGACCTAACGGTTAGGGGGTCCCTTACCTTTACCTTTAAGGCTGAGAGGCAGTGACTGGCCCAAGGTCACCCAGTGAGCTTAATGGCTAAGTGGAGATTTGAACCCTGGTCTCCCAGGTCCTAGTCTGACACTCTAACCGCTACACCACATTGGCTCCACTGAAATAATTTCATAACTCACCATATTAACAAATTACAAATTGTCACAAAATAAAGTAACTCAATATGGGTAAGTGAACTGTAATACAGATCTACCTTGGTTGTCGCACGCCTTGGTACTCAGACATTTTGGCTCCCAAACGCTGCAAACCTAGAAGTGAGTGTTCAGGTTTGTGAATGTTTTTCGGAAGCCGAATGTCCAACGCAGCTTCCAGTAGAGTGCAGGAAGCTCCTGCAGCCAATCGGAAGCCGTGCCTTGGTTTTCAAACCGTTTCGGGAGTCGAACGGACTTCCAAAACAGATTAAGTTAACCAAGTACAACTGTATAACACGGGGTCAGCAAACTTTTTCAGCAGGGGGCCGGTCCACTGTCTCTCAGACCTTGTGGGGGGCCGGACTATATTGGGGGGGGGGATGAACGAATTCCTATGCCCCACTAATATCCCAGAAGTGCATTTTAAATAAAAGCACAAATTCTACTCGTGTAAAAACACCAGGCAGGCCCCACAAACAACCCAGAGATGCATTTTAAATAAAAGCACACATTCTACTCACGTAAAAACATGCTGATTCCCAGACCGTCCACAGGCTGGATTTAGAAGGTGATTGGGCTGGATTCGGCCCCCAGGCCTTAGTTTGCCTACCCATGGTTTAACATATCAATACTTGCCAGAAGAATGTAGCTCAAACTGGAGGGGGCACATTCTCTGTTTCTTACACACACATGCACACATATGCAGTAACACTTTTTCTGACCTCAATATACTATAATACTCAGCATTCCTGACTTAAAAGCTCTCAGAGCTGCAGAGTATATACTCTGTGTGTGTGTGTACATATTTTATACATAAGTATTTTCAAAGAATCTCTGTTAGAAGAGTACCTTAGGCAATATTTTAACTGCCCACATTGTACCTTTTGTAAAAGAAATTGGGTTTGAAACCACATGAAAGATGACAGCGGAACAAGGTCCTTTCTGCGCCTCTTTTTCAATTAAGGCTGGCAACAAGCTTAAGATTTTAGCAGCATTTTTGTTGTGCAGCAAAGGGGTCAAACATAGAACAACAGAACGACACAGTCTTGCTCCTCATTCGGTAAATTGGCGATATACAAAAGGAGAGTTGGTTCGTTTTCTGATTTGACTTTTGTCCCTTTGGGCTATGAGAGTTGTAAAAGACATACTGGCTCCCTGTGGCCCTGCATTCCTGAGCACCCACAAATTTTGGTGCATGTTATGTACTGAAGTTCTCACCCTGGGCCAGCAGGGGGATACTGTAGATAGTTATGCAAATGAAGGATCGAAAGCGACGTTCAGTGATTGGATAGTTTGTATACAAATGAAGGATCGAAAGTGACATTCAGTGATTGGATAGTTTTAGAAAGTTGCAACAGTTACACTGTTCTGGAGCTCTATATAAGCAGGCTGACTGAGCTCCTCAGTTCAGTTCTGGCCTTTTGAATAAACAAGAGCTGTTTGAAGAATCGCTGTGTCGTCTGATATGCTCACCCACAACTTAACAGTTGCTAAAATAGTAGAGAGTTATGGTGGTGGTTTTTCTTATGAACAGATATTAGATTATTGCATAATTTTTGAACAGTTTAAACAGGTTATCTGACACAGCAACAGCCAGTTTTCTGCTTTCCCAAACCCAAAGCACCTCAATGAGGTTAGCAATTCAAAAAAATTGTCAAGAGATCATGATTCTACCAGAATGTCAGGGATCGGGGTGTGACAGACAGGCCTTGGGTCACCCTTCTGGAAACCCCATAGCAAATCATGGAGAAACAACCAATCAGGAGGGAGTGAAGAGTAAAAAGGTATAATTTGACAGTTTAACTGCCAGATAGGGCCAGGCTAGGGAAGTAGATGGGTGGTTAGGGGGTTGAAATTAAACCAGTTTAATTTCCTTAGGGAAAGGAAGAGATTTAAGAAAGGGGCTGGAGGCATTTTACAGGCAGGGTAAAGAGGATAGCCCATTCTCATAGGAATTGCATTTATGAGAAACAATCTTTTAGAGGAAAGTTATAAGTAAAGTTTTTAATTACATCTGTAAAAGAAGTTTTGACTGAAACAAAGTATTGTGCCTTTACAAGCAGAACCATTAAGCTTTATTCCTCAAAGAGTGCTTGTTAATAAAATTCCAGTTTTGTTTCCATTGTGCCTCATCTTTAATTTATTCCCAGTTCAACAATAACTGGTCACAGGACCCCCAAAACAACCATGAAAGTCTTTGCATATAATTAAATGCTACTCTAGAAGCCCCAAATTCATAGGGATTCCCGACAGGGAGTATCTAAGTTCATATCACACAGACTCGATCGTGTTACTTCACCACTCTTCCTCCTTTTGCTCGCCTCCCCGCCAGACAGGGCCAGCTCAAAACATGTGGCTGCCTGAGGCGAATCTGCAAACTCGTCTCAAATCAAGATGCCAGTTGAATTATTTTTGCATCAGAGACAGGGAATTCTACAAGCACCTCTCCTCTTCCGTGGCAGTGAGAACACAACAATAATAAACACGTAACCATTTGCTACCTTTTCGTGACACCCAAAATCAGCCACCTGAGGTGGCTGCGCCACTCTGCCTAATGATAGAGACGGCTCTGCCACACACTCTGGGAGAATGAGAAGGAGTTGGCAATCAAAAGGAGGAAGAGGTTTTCTGGAGGGGAGGGCACCAAAAACATCTTGCCAGATCCACCCATTCACTACTATGGGGTTCTCCTCCACTCTCCACAACATCGGTGCGATAAAATGTGACTATCCACCCATGAGGTAGCAGCCTCATGCCTGGTCAAAGTATTCTGTCCATCATCTCTGACCAGAAATTGCTCTTTGGGGCTCAGGCAATAATTTTTCATGTCACTGGTCCCTTTCAAGTTAGAGATGCCAGGGTTTGAATCTGGAACCTTCTGCCCTGAAAGCACGTTAAAGGGAAAGGTAAAGGGACCCCAGACCGTTAGGTCCAGTCACAGACGACTCTGGGGTTGTGACGCTCATCTCGCTTTACTGGCCAAGGGAGCTGGCGTACAGCTTCCGGGTCATGTGGTCAGCATGACTAAGCTGCTTCTGGCGAACCAGAGCAGCGCACGGAAATGCTGTTTACCTTCCCACCAGAACATTACCCATTTATCTACTTGCACTTTGACGTGCTTTTGAACTGCTAGGTGGGCAGGAGCAGGGACCAAGCAACGGGAGCTCACCCCATCGCTGGGATTTGAACCGCCGACCTTCTGATTGGCAAGCCCTAGGCCCTGTGGTTTAACCCACAGTGCCACCCGCTGTGGCAAATACATAAAGGTCTCATGCTCCATTTGACCAATTCCTATACAAAATTTTATACTCCGTAGAACTAGAATCATAGAATCATAGAATCATAGAGTTGGAAGAGACCACAAGGGCCATCGAGTCCAACCCCCTGCCAAGCAGGAAACACCATCAGAGCACTCCTGACATATGGTTGTCAAGCCTCTGCTTAAAGACCTCCAAAGAAAGAGACTCCACCACACTCCTTGGCAGCAAATTCCACTGTCGAACAGCTCTTACTGTCAGGAAGTTCTTCCTAATGTTTAGGTGGAATCTTCTTTCTTGTAGTTTGGATCCATTGCTCCGTGTCCGCTTCTCTGGAGCAGCAGAAAACAACCTTTCTCCCTCCTTTTATATATTTGAACATGGCTATCATATCACCCCTTAACCTCCTCTTCTCCAGGCTAAACATGCCCAGCTCCCTTAGCCGTTCCTCATAAGGCATCATTTCCAGGCCTTTGACCATTTTGGTTGCCCTACTCTGGACACGTTCCAGTTTGTCAGTGTCCTTCTTGAACTGTGGTGCCCAGAACTGGACACAGTACTCCAGGTGAGGTCTACATGGGGTACTACATGGGGTACATTTGAAATTGAAATGAAGTCCCAAAGTCCGTTAAGGGAATCAAGGATATGCTTAATAGTGTGATCCTATACATATCTACTTCGGCTTGGGGGAGTCTAATTTCAAGGGGCTTTCTGTCAGACAAGAAAATACAACAGGGACATGTGGCTCTTTTTGGGGAGGGTATTATTGGGTTATTGTTTTTATTTTTATTTTATATACTGTGATCTTTTTATGTGAACCGCCCTGAGACCTTCGGGTATAGGGTGGTATAATAATAATAATAATAATAATAATAATAATAATAATAATAATAGAGGCTGAGGTCCCTTCAGGGGCCCGAACAAAATATTTGAATGGGTGGGCCCCCACAAAGTTGAAGGGCGTTCAAATGGTGTGCATGCACCATTATCTTCTGGTCGGTTATGCAGGGTGAGGCTTACCTGCCCCCCAATATTATATTAAAATTGGCACCCCTGGGGGGCAGCCAGTGTAGTGCTCCCCAAGTGTTTTTTAGAATACAGCTCTCATCAGCCCCATGGTTAGCTTTAGTCCTCTGCAAGGCACCATGCTGGTGACATTAGAGATATAGACCTGAGGCCTTAGACTCCCTCATTGGGACTGAACCACTGCTCAGTGACAGAGAACATGTCTTGTAGGCAGTGTCAGCATCGCCCTTGAGCCAGTGCCACTAATTGGATTCATCCACTTCAGCCCCGACTGGGCTAGGCGAGCTGGGTAGCACTTCCAGAGACCACCTTCTGCACAGGAACAGGTCAAAGTGCTGTGGACTCACAGCTTAGAGTTGTGAGCACCAGATTCACTTCCACAAGTAGACAGTCGTCGCACAACAGAGTACAGCAGAGTCTAGCAGAGTCTAGCAACAACTCGGAGAGCAGCTCTGTAGAATATCTTCTTTATTCTATCTACAACTATAATACAACTATATACAGAGCTAAATGAGCCTAAGCATAAAAGAATGCTAAACTGCACTGAGTGTCTGCAGCTGCTCTTAGCAGCAAACTTATCTAAACACACAATCTCTCTCTAACACTCTCTCTCTCCGACACACTGACTGACTGACTGACTGACTGACTGACTGACCGACTCACCGACTCACTCACTGACTCTTTGATGTGGTGCTGGACCAGAATAAGTAGAAAGCAGAACACGCCTCCTCCTCTCTGCAGAATCAGCAGACTCCTCAGGAGATTCTTGGATATGGGAGGGATGAAATCTCCTCAGGCAGATGTCTTCAGTTTCAATCCCAAACATCTCCTAGCTGAGAGTCGGCAAAAGAGGATCATAGTAAGGTAAAGGTAAAGGACCCCTGGATGGTTAAGTCCAGTCAAAGGCGACTATGGAATTGTGGTGTTCATCTCGCTTCAGGCCGAGGGAGCTGGCGTTTGTCCACAGACAGCTTTCCGGAACATGTGGCCACCATGACTAAACAGCTTCTGGCACAATGGAAAACCGTGACGAAAACCAGACTGCATGGAAACGCCGTTTACCTTCCAGCCGCACCGGTACCTATTTATCTACTTGTGCTGGCGTGCTTTCGAACTGCTAGGTTGGCAGGAACAGGGACCGAGCAACAGGAGCTCATCCCATTGCAGGGATTCAAACCACCAACCTTCTGATCTTCAAGCCCAAGAGGCTCAGTGGTTTAGACCACAGCGCCATAGTACTGGACTAAGATCTGGGAGACCAGCTCTGAAGTTCACTCAGCAACCTGGGCCCATCACTGTTCCTTAGCTAAACTACCTCATGGGGTTATTGTGAGGGCAAAAAGAGGAGGGAAAGAACCATTCGTGCCACCTAGAGCTTCTTGGGGGAAAGGTGGAATGGAAATGTGATAAGTAAATAAATAAGTAAGATTAAATAGCTACAACCCCCTGGCTATGAAGTTAGGGGGTTAAAACAGTTGGGTTATGCACAAGAGCCTTCACACTGTAAGGGAGACAGAGCAGAAAGCGATGAGAGTGACAGCTGACAGAACGAGGAAGCCATTAGCGCCAAAGGGCTATAAGGTGAAAAGGCAAAGTGAAAGTTAGACTATATCTACAGGGACATAGATCCAATCAGTCTAGAAGACTCGTGGGCAGTAAGCGCAGACAGCTGCATTCTCGGTTCTTTAGTGTCAAACAACTTCACCAAGGGAGGAGGGCAAGTGAGAGCTGGTTTTTGATGTTTTCCAGAGAATTGGGGGTACGACTGAGACCTGTTGTATGCCCCAATTTGTCTCTGGTCAAATGGACCTTCAGGTTTCTTTCACACCTCAAATACTTTCAACCCTGCAGATGAAAGATGCCAGAAATGATTGTGTACACTCTAGGCCACAGCTTCATCATACCACCTCTAATTCTAAAAAAAAAAAAAAAGTGGAACATCTTGCAATGTCAATGTTATTAAACTTACTTTTTTGGTAGTTGTGTATTGATTTATTGATTTATTTGTTTGTTTGTATTGTTATGTACTGAAGTTCTCACCCTGGGCCAGCAGGGGGATACTGTAGATAGTTATGCAAATGAAGGATCGAAAGTGACGTTCAGTGATTGGATAGTTATAGAAAGTTGTTACAGTTACGTTGTACTGGAGCTCTATATAAGCAGGCTGACTGAACCCTTCAGCTCAGTTCTGTTCTGGCCTGTGAATAAACAAGAGCTGTTTGAAGAATCGCTGTGTCATCTGATATGTTCACTCACAACTTAACATGTATCAACTTGACAAATTTAAATTAAAGACACAACCAACTCTCTCCAGAATCATGTATCACACACAAATGTGTGCATTCACGTGCACACTCACAAACACAAAGTTGTTTCCTTCAATAGTCTGATCTATCTTCCATCTGTCTACTCCATCTTGATCCATGTTTGGGCCTCCCCTTCTTCGCATTTTCTTCCTCCTGAGAGAGAATCACGTTGCTTGCATTCATCCCCCCTTTGCCACAAAGCAATTCCCAAACAAACCCAGTTCAATGCTCATGGGTCTCTGATGGGGACTGTCTGAATCAGGTCAGCAAGGTTTACCTCACCTGGGCTGGTTCACTGCAGCGGAGATCCCTCTGTGGGCCGGATTACGCACATGCCCACGATTTCCGGTGTTTGTGTCTGCGCAGGTGTGGTTTTTGGTGCCTGTCTCTGCGCAGACACAATGTCCGGTACCACGGACGTGAGTCCTCCTGCCACACTGCGCCGATTTAGCGCAGCACATGGGGACTTGCTGAGGAGGCGGCTCGGTTCAGGGGCAGCTTGTGGGCCAGTTAAACAACCCCTGTGGGCCGCTTGTGGCCCATGGGCCTTAGGTTGCCAACCCCTGGTCTGGATGAAGAGAAGTGTTGGGAGGCAGCAGCTGGAAACCCCAAGGGAAACCCCAGCGGAAGAAGGTTCAGAGCCAGGGGATTGGTGGTAGGACACTGAGGAAAGGTCAGAAGGCAGGGGCAGTAACTAGTAACTATAAGGAGCTCTGGGTGTCAGAGCCCCCACAAAAAAAATTTGTTGTGGGTGCTCAGCACCCACAACACAGGGCCCCCGACACAACTTCTGGTGCTTCACGAAGCACTGGAAGTCACATTCAAGGCCTCACGAGACCTCAGAGGTGCTGTCTGAGGCCTTGCGAGACCTCAGAACCTGAATTTCGGTGGCACCATAAGTCAGGTTCTGAGGTCTCGCAAGGTCTCAGAAAGTATCTCTGGGGCCTCACAAGATCTCGGAGATGCTTCCCAAGTTCTCGCGAGGTCTCGAAACCTGACTTCTGGTGGCACGGGAAGTCAGGTTCCAAGGCCGGGGGGATGTGTGACCTCATGATGTCACTGTACAACGTGACATCATGACATCACACGCACTGAGCACCCATTACCTGGGGGCTAAGTAGGCTCTCCTGTCAGAGGGAGAAGATTGGGAGGAGGGTCAGGATTCTGCACTACAGTCGCAAGACTAGCTGGGCAGTGTTGCTGAGCTGCATGCCGTTTCCTTGAAAAAAGAGTTAACTTCATAAACAAACTGCCTCCAGACCAGGGGTAGGCAACCTAAGGCCGGGGGCCGGATGCGGCCCAATCACCTTCTCAATCCGGCCCACGGACGGTCCAGGAATCAGTGTGTTTTTACATGAGTAGAATATGTGCTTTTATTTAAAATGCATCTCTGGGTTATTTGTGGGGCATAGGAATTCATTATTATTTTTCAAAATATAGACTGGCCCACAACATGGTCTGAGGGACGGTGGACCGGCCCCTGCTGAAAAAGCTTGCTGACCCCTACTCCAGACTGTCAGTGCTTAGCAGGAAAGATTCAAGCACCTACTAAAAAACCTTGGTTTGCGCAATTAAAGCAGATGAAAGCGCACAGCTGATATAGCGCAACAAATCCATTTTTTTAAAAAGAAGCAGACTTTTGTGGTTAGGAAAGTGGCATAGATATGCATTGAAAAGTATGGTGTTAATCATAATTAACAGGAAGATGTATAACGACCTCGGGACGGATCTCGTTGCATATTTACAGCATAAGCAGTAATAAAAGATGCAAGATGCACCGGAATCGGATGTACTGTCCAAAATGAGCATTGGGATGTGGTTCTTCATCTGGAGGAGGAACAGGAAAGTATGTATTTATTTATTACGTTGATGGTTGGGAACATTCTGCAGGCAGCCAAGGAACAAAGGGCAGGCTGAAATCGCCCCGGCCTCTCTCTCTCTCTTAAAAAATGCCCACTCCTTTCTGTGCTTGCATATTTGGAAACCTAAGCATATTTTCCACGAGGTTTCTCAAGTTTGGCAGGCCCGACGAATTCCGTTGACAAGCACATTTCACAAGTTCTTGACATCTCTTTGCATTGCACCTCTTCACCCGAGATGCAGAGCTTGCGGGCTCCATCAGCACAGGAGCAGATCTGTTTGTTAAAACCTTGCTCACTAAACCGTGGGGCATCTTATTTAAGCCACTGGCAGAGCAATCCTAGGCATGTCTACTCAGAGCTGGGAGTCTCCTTCAGCTCAGTGGTAAAAAGTAGGGTTTCAGTTTCGCATTCTTCCAAACGTACGTTCATTTCTACACATTTCCTTATCAGTTTATTTTTATTTTTTATAATATTTTTATTAAGATTTTCAGATAAGAAAAAAAGAGAAAAAATACAAACAAATAAAAACAATTCAATTTTCATAATATTTCTTGCATTTGCTTATTTCCCAGACCTCCCCACACCTCTCCTCTCTGTATTCCAGTTCAAATATTTGATCAGCAAATCCCTTCCCTCTACCTTATCCTTATCTTGATCTTAATATATTATACCTTTTGTTTTTCGCCTATTAACCTTCCATTTTTCCATATTCCTTCACCACATTATTACTAATAACCCTCTAGCCTCATTCCAACATCATTCTAACATTCATTAATTTTATAGTATTTCTGTAAATAGTCTTTAAATTTCTTCCAATCTTCTTCCACCAACACTTCTCCCTGGTTTCGGATTCTGCCAGTCATTTCTGCCTCACATTTCCTTATCAGTTTAGGGGGGGGGGGTGCATAAAAATTCCATATTTTCGTGCAAATATCTCAAAACATACACATTTTTTGCATGCATTTCCCCTATTATAATATATTTTTGCATATTCTTATCATTAATATGAGCATTTTCACAGCAGAACATATTCTTTTCTACTGTCCATTGTATAATCAGATTCTATCCAGAAGTAACTGCAAAGGTTTGTTGTTTAGTCGTTTAGTCGTGTCCGACTCTTTGTGACCCCCTGGACTAGAGCACGCCAGGCACTCCTGTCTTCCACTGCCTCCCGCAGTTTGGTCAGACTCATGTTGCTAGCTTCGATAACACTATCCAACCATCTCCTTCTTGGGAGGTCTTTAAGCAGAGGCTTGACAACCATATGTCAGGAGTGCTCTGATGGTGTTTCCTGCTTGGCAGGGGGTTGGACTCGATGGCCCTTGTGGTCTCTTCCAACTCTATGATTCTATGATTCTATGATTCTATTCTATCTCGTCATCTGTCGTCCCCTTCTCCTTGTGCCCTCCATCTTTCCCAACATCAGGGTCTTTTCCAGGGAGTCTTCTCTTCTCATGAGGTGGCCAAAGTATTGGAGCCTCAGCTTCAGGATCTGTCCTTCCAGTGAGCACTCAGGGCTGATTTCCTTAAGAATGGATGTGTTTGATCTTCTTGCAGTCCATGGGACTCTCAAGAGTCTCCTCCAGCACCATAATTCAAAAGCATCAATTCTTCGGTGATCAGCCTTCTTTATGGTCCAGCTCTCACTTCAAACTGCAAAGGTAGCTGAGTTTTTATCAATAGTATCTCCCAGACTGCTGAATGGCACTATTTAGCAGGAAGAAAATCCTCGTTATCACATATTTTTACATGGCTGTTTATTTGTCTATAATTTAAAAAATTATATATGGATGTTTTATGATGGTCTATATTTGTAATGCCTAAGAAAGGTTTAGCAAAGTAAGTACCTGTATAAGCATTTTATGCATACGCCAGTATATGCATTTTCGGCACACGTTACTTAGCTAGAGATCTGCATCGCAAAATTCAAAGAAGAATGCATATCAAAGAATGGCTGGGATTTCAGTTCACTTCTTGTTTCAGAAAATGGAAGCTCACCTTTAAATGTGAACGGAATCAAATGTCTGCCCCATCCCAACGCCCAGTTTAAGTGAGTATAGGATTGCAACCAGTGTATTGTTAAAACTAAATGAAATTCGCTCCCATTCGTCATCCTTGACATATTTATTTACACTGCACGTAATAATGACAATATGCAATTGCAATGTTGGCCCTGTTGAGAGCTTGAAATTATGGCAAAATAAACATGTCACTCTTTGAAAGGCTGGTATAGGAGGGGTAAGTAACTGAGCCTTGGAAATGGAAAACCCAGACTGCCAATTTGCAGCCTGCAAGCTTCTGCCTGGTGAATTTTCTGTTCTATGAAACTCCTCTCTCTCTCTCTCTCTCTCTCTCTCTCTCTCTCTCTCTCACACACACACACACACACACACACACACACACACACTCACACACAAACACACACACACACACACACACTAGCCTGTTTAAAGCTTCTGTTTAAGAAGAACTTCTGTTTTAAGGTTTGAACAGATGGCCCCTGATCTAAAAAAGAAATACACACACTGCCTAAATAAACCATTCCCTTGGACTTTTGCTCAAGTGCATCAAAATAGTTAGATAACAAATTGTTCCAAGCCATGCCCTAAAAATGCACTTATCTTATTTGTCCAGTCTTAAGGGGAAACTGACCCGAAAGGTTGTGACATCACAACTTTGTTGGGTCGTGTCCCCCCCCCAATAGTGCTGTGGAAATAAAGGCCACCATTCCTTCTTCACCCAGGTGCGGAGAATCCATTTAATGCAATTTATGGCGCTGAATTAATTTTCACGACAGGGACAATTAATCATAGGGCCCAGGTACTTTTCTCCAGGACGGAGAGCCATTCCAATATTGTTTTAATACTTACCTTAACCTCTCTAGATTAGGCAGGGGAGTACGCAGTGGAAGAGTTTAACACAGATCCATACTCATAAATAATTTTCCCCAGGCATCAACAAGAATGTGTGGCAGTCTGTGAATCATATTTTCCTAACGCTCCACAGAAAGGGAGACGTGAGACTTGGCTTCCGTCCTCTTGCTGGAATTCGGTGGTATCTCCTGCCATCTACTGAAAGTGCAGAGGTAAGCAAATGTGGATTTTCCCCTCTCTCTTTCCTAATTCATTCATTAGCAGGATCAGTTCAATTATCATTAGATTTTGGCAAAACGTCATGAACATCTCAATCAAGCAGAAATCCATTCTGCTTTGGTTTTGATTTATTTATTCTTTACTTTTTGTAGCTCTCATTTACTCAGTGCTATTCCTTAATATCTTTTTTTTCAAAAAATTTTATTTGTACTTTTCAAGTTTATGCATTTCATTAGTTTTACAATCATTTTAACATTTCAAAATTTGACTTCCTTTCTCCTCTTTCTGCGGTTCCTTAATTTTTTTTATTTTAATATCTTCTCCATATCCATATTCATTTAACTTGCTCATTTAATTACCGTATTTTTTGCTCTATAAGACGCACCAGACCATAAGACGCACCTAGTTTTTGGAGGAGAAAAACAAGGGGAAAAAATATTCTGAATCTCAGAAGCCAGAGCAACAAGAGGGATCGTTGCGCAGCGAAAGCAGCGGTGGTGCCACAGTTATGCCAATGGCCTTTAGCCAATCAGCAGCATGGCAAGGTTGGGGGTATCTATTTGGCAACTCGACATAGTGACCTCCTTTTGCTTCACGCTGCCGAACACCTGCCCACCCACCTGTTAATTAGGTCGTGTTTGGCCTTGCTTTGGATTTCGGTTGGTCCCCTGTTTTGGAACGGGTGCCGGGTAGGAATTTTTTCCAATGTGGCAGATTGGCTGTGGCCACTTGGTTTTTGCCTATCTCTTAGCAATCGTTCACAACTTTGTTAGGTTTGGCGGTTAGGCATTGGTTTAGGGGAATGTGGGGAGGGGAGGTGCGGCCATCACCTGCCCCTCCAATGAATAGGGTATTCCGTTAAATGAATCCGGGGGTCTGGATCTCGTCTGAAGCCTGGAGAGGGGCTAGGGCCATGCCAGGACCCCCGGGAACCCCAGGGGTGAACACCAGTCAATATACACTGAGGGAGATCCCCTTGCTGGTTATTTACCCTTCCAGGCTTCCTGCAGGGTGTGGCAGGAGCCAAATATACCGTATTTTTCGCCCTATAGGACGCACTTTTTCCCCTCCAAAAATGAAGGGGAAATGTGTGTGCGTCCTATGGGGTGAATGCAGGCTTCGCGCACCTCTCCGCAAGCAGCGGGAGCCCACCGCTGGGCTCCTGCTGCTTGCGGAGAGTTGCCTGCATGTTTAAGTCTGCGCTCGCTGAGCTCAGTGTGTCCAGGCTTCACGGACCTCTCCGCAAGCAGCGGGAGCCAGCGCTGAGCTCCCGCGGCTTGCAGAGAGCTGCCTGTTTGGGGGCTGGGGTTGGGGGAAGCTCGGGCTTCCCCCACCCCAGCCCCGCGCCTGGGGGGGAAATATTTTTTTCCCCTTTATTTCCCCCCCCCAAAAAAAACTAGGTGTGCCTTATGGGACGGTGCGTCCTATAGGGCGAAAAATACGGTAGTTTGATACCAATGCCTAAGCCAATACCAGTCATATTTATTTTAATAAAGTTGTGGCCAAAATTTGCCCATTAACAATGTCCAATCTCCACTGTGTCTTTATTTCTATTTGGGATGGGTTTTGGGGCTCGAAGCACAATGAAGTTTTGCAGAACAACGTTGATGCTGACTCATGTTCAGCTTGAGCCAGACCAATTGTCACCCTGGCAGTTTGTCCTAGCAATCCACTCGCAGCCTCCAGAATTTCACTGGCTCAGTTGGAATTTCACCCACCTGGCCTGCACCCAGATCTGGAGGATGTAAATTCAGGAACAAAAATGTGTGTTTGGTGTTTTCATTACCAGTGCACAGGCTGTTAACAGGCTTGGAACCTTCATTGGAAAGAGTGATTCTATTTAAGGTTTGTGCACATGGCCTCTGATCTAGAGAAAACAACACCTGAATGAAAGATCCCCACGGATCATACAATAAAACAGCGGACCTTTGCAGAAGCTCTCTGTACATGCCCAGAGGCAATTCATTCTTGCATCGAGGAAGAAGCAGCAACAGAAAACAACAGTATTCTTGCAGATGCTGAGATACAGCCAGTCTGTTTATACCAAATATATATATATAACAATTCGTATTGTATCCTTTATTGTTCATTTATGTATTTATTGAATTTCTACACCACCCTTCATCCTAGGATCGTGAGACAATTTACAGTATAAAAACTGAAAAATACATAACATAGTAACAAACAAAAACAACAGCCCCCTTCCCCAGCTGCCTAATGGTTTAAATGGCCGTCATGCATGGGAGCTTTGGAATGTTTTAGCTTCTATTTTTCTTTCCGTTTGTTCGTTTTATTTTTGAAAACTCGTCCTGCTCTTGTGCAGATCAGAGGCTTCCAGGGCTGTCTGTTACACTACAGTTTGAAAGCGGGGGGGGGGGGGGAGAGAGAGAGAGTTCGTGGCACATTTGGCATTTACTTTTTGCAGCTTTCTCTCATGTGATCTGCATTGCTCTGTGACTCACCCAGTCTTCCACGTGGGCTGGCTTGCAACTGTCCCGAAAAACTCCCTCTGTATGCATGTGTGATCTCAAACCCTCCGAGTGTCCCTATTCTCCAGGGACAGCCCCGGATTTACAGAAGCCGTACCAGTTCCTGATTTCATCCCAGGATATCTCGCTTTCCCTTAGAATGTCCCTATTAAAGAAATGTTTGAGGGCATGGAGTTATGTGACACACACACACACACCCAAGCCAAGGAGATAAGTGCAGTCAAACCCCGCTGTGGGTTAAACCACAGAGCCTAGGGCTTGCCGATCAGAAGGTCGGCAGTTCGAATCCCCAGGACGGGGTCAGCTCCCGTTGCTTGGTCCCTGCTCCTGCCAACCTAGCAGTTTGAAAGCCTGTCAAAGTGCAAGTAGATAAATAGGTACCACTCCGGCGGGAAGGTAAACGGCGTTTCTGTGCGCTGCTCTGGTTCGCCAGAAGTGGCTTAGTCGTGCTGGCCACATGACCCGGAAGCTATACGCCGGCTCCCTCAGCCAATAAAGCAAGATGAGCACTGCAACCCCAGAGTCGGTCACGACTGGACCTAATGGTCAGGGGTCCCTTTACCTTTACCTTTATTTTTCTTGAAAAAGAGGTACCGGAACTCACCACGAAGCCTCCCTTGTTCTCTTAGAATTGCAGTAGCGCCACCTGAGAGGTGCCGGAACTGGGTTCTGGTGGGTGAGTTCCGGCTGGAAAAAAAGCCCTGGATTTAGCCATCATGACTAGTAAAAGGTAAAAAGGTAAAGGATCCTTGGACGGTTAAGTCCAGTCAAAAGCAACTATGGGGTTGGAGCGCTCATCTCGCATTCAGGCCAAGGGAGCCAGCGTTTGTCCACAGACAGCTTTCCGGGTCATTTGGCCAGCATGACTAAACCGCTTCTGGCACAACGGGACACCGTGACGGAAATCAGAGCAGGTGGAAACGCCCTTTATCTACCCACCGCAGTGGTACCTATTTATCTACTCATGTTGGTATGCTTTTGAACTGCTAGGTTGACAGGAGCTGGGACAGAGCAACGGGAGCTCACACTGTTGTGGAGATTCGAACCTCCGACCTTCTGATCGGCAAGCCCAAGGGGCTCAGTGGTTTGGACCACAGCACCACACACGCCCCATGACTAGTAGTCCACATGACTAATAAGGAGAGCCTTATCAAAGCCTCTTTTAAAGCCATCCAAGTTGGTGGTCATCTCTACCGCGTGTGGGGGCGATCTCCATAGTTTCAATATGCTCTGGATAAGTAATTACTTAGGGATGCGGGTGGCGCTGTGGGTTAAACCACAGAGCCTAGGACTTGCTGATCAGAAGGTCGGCGGTTCAAATCCCCACGATGGGGTGAGTTCCCGTTGTTCCATCCCAGCTCCTGTCCACCTAGCAGTTTGAAAGCACGTCAAAGTGCAAGTAGATAAATAGGTACCGCTCTGGTGGGAAGGTAAACGGCGTTTCTGTGCGCTGCTCTGGTTCGCCAGAAGGGGCTTAGTCATGCTGGCCACGTGACCTGGAAGCTGTACACCGGCTCCCTTGGCCAATAAAGCGAGATGAGCACCGCAACCCCAGAGTCGGCCACGACTGGACCTAATGGTCAGGGGTCCCTTTACCTTTAAGTAATTGCTTCCATTTGTCTGTCCAACGTTCAGCTGCGCTGGATGTTCCCGAATTCCAGTGTCATGAGAGAGGGAGGGTTCCCTGTCCCAACCACTCTCTCCATAAAATGCATACTTTTGTACTCTTCTGTCATTTTACCTCACACATGCTTTTTCTCTAAACCAAAAAGCCCTGAAATTGGCAACCTTTCCCAGAGGCGGATTTAGAGGGGCACGACTGGATGCCAAGCTGAGAGGACACTATGGGGGTACTACAATATTGACAAAAAACAGAAGGGGTGGTGGGTGTTGTCAAGGCCCCACTGAAATTTTAAAGCCACTGACCTTTCCTCATAGGGGAGTTTCTGCATCGCCTCAATCATTTTGTTTGCCCTTTTCTTCCATCAGCTTCTTCAGATACAGTGGTACCTTGGGTTACATACGCTTCAGGTTACAGACTCCGTTAACCCAGAAATATTGCTTCAGGTTAAGAACTTTGCTTCAGCATGAGAACAGAAATTGTGCTCCGGTGGCATGGCAGCAGCTGGAGGCTCCATTAGCTAAAGTGGTGCTTCAGGTTAAGAACAGTTTCAGGTTAAGTACGAACCTCTGGAACGAATTAAGTACTTAACCTGAGGTACCACTGTATTCATATTTTCCCCTTGTACTTATTCATAACTGCTGCTGCTTCAATGACATTCCTACCCACACCCCCTCTTCAAATAGGTGTTCTTTTTCATTCACAGTATGATCCCTACCAATCAGAGAGCTTATAGTGAACATGACACCACAATGCTATGTAGCCTATCACATTTGACTGTGCGACGACATCACCGAGAGCAAGCGAAGGTCACTGAGAGTGAGGGCAATGATTCCTGCCCTGGTCACATAGGTGATCCCAGCCCTTACTTGAAAGTGGCTTCATGGGTGCATACTTTTACGCCACTTTTGCCGCAAACTCCGTAAAATCACCAAAAGCGGTCGAGTTTTTCACTACTGCCAAATGTGCTCCTGAAAGCACCCCACTTTCAGCTCAGCCCTAGTGTTGTTTCGTGCAACAAAGGTGCTTCTGTAGCGCACAGTTAGGTAATTTTTTTTGAATTTTTTGAATTGTTAAAATAATTCAGCATTAATACACACATATTGCAAATATACAAACATACATTTCATACAGTCCTTAAAAAGGTTCAAAGATACCTACACTCAATCCCACAGATAATTCCTTTTCCCATTACCATCCACCACCCCTCACCCCACATTTGTGTTAGACTTCCAATCTACTCAATTGCAATTTCTTTCCACTTCTATTACTTTCTTTCACACACCTTTAACCTAATTTCATGCTTCTTTTTCTATTACACATTGTTATCCATCTTAGTATTCCAGTATTTAAAACGGAACTTGTTTACTCTAATAGGAGTTCTGATTTTTCAATATGGTTTTGCAAGTATCCATTAAACATCTTCCAGTCCCTGTCTATCTTCTCTTTTGAGATCCTTCCAATTTCTCCCATTGTTTTGGATATATTGTAGTACTCCAATAATTTGGCAGTTAGGTAATTTTTGGTGCATCTCGCATTGACAGAACTATCTGAGGGCTGGCGGCTGTAAGCTGCAGCATGGCTATGTGTGTGTGTGTGCGCGCGTGAGAGAGAGACAGCCGAGCCAAAAAAAGCTATATGATTAGGACAGCATTCCACTAACCAGCACGAAATATCAGGATGTATGGGATATGACTCATCCCTTGCTACTGTTAATGTTCTTTGACCCCGAAAGAGGAGGTCAAATTCCTCCCAAGGTGTAGCTGGGCAGACTTCGATAGGCACGCATTGCGCCAACTCTTATCGCAAAAGGAACATCTAAACGCAGAGCAAATTTTAGCAGTGGGGAAAACATGAACAAGTGCAGAGGATTCCGTCCGAATGTGGGTGCAGCTGATTCAGAAATGTTTTTCTTAGTCATGTCCAACATTCCTTCACACATTTCACACAAGGCATTTCTTCTGTACAACGGTCAACTAGCAGGTTTTCCACTGCATGCATGTCTGGCAGAAACTGTAGTCAACTGCAACTAGCAATTTTGACAAGTGTCTACATGGGTTTCTGCCGTCTCTGAGTGCTCAGTGCTTATAGGTTGTACGCGATGACATGAGTCTAATTTTTCAGTGGCACCAACAGGCTAGAAAAGAAGTTGCACTTAATAGCTCTGTCTAAGGTAAAAGGTAAAGATAAAGAACCCCTGGACGGTTAAGTCCAGTCATAGGTGACTATGGGGTTGCAGTGCTCATCTCGCATTCAGGCCAAGGGAGCCAGCATTTGTCCACAGACAGCTTTCCGGGTCATGTGGCCAGCAGGACTGGTGATGGAAGCCAGAGCCCAGAGAAACACTGTTTACTTTCTTGCCGCAGTGGTACCTATTTAACTACTTGCACTGGTGTGCTTTCAAACTGCTAGGTTGGCAGGAGCTGGGACAGAGCAACGGGAGCTCACCCCGTTGCGGAGATTTGAACCGTAACCTTCTGATCAGCAAGCCCTAGGCTCTGTGGTTTAACCCACAGCGCCACCCGCATCCCTTCAAGAAAAATAGCACTGCCTAAATTGTACCTCCACAGTCAGAGACAGTATGCTCCAGCCACAGCTGGAGAGAGTGCCCTTCTGCTCCCATATTGCTTGCAAGCTTCTGATTGGCCATTGTGAAAACAGGAATCTGGGCCAAATGAGCCAAGGCTCTTCTTACATTCTTAGGCAGGAACAAAAAAGCACACATTTTACACCAGAAATGTCCACAGTGCAACCCAGCATAATATGCCATCTGTTCTCTTATTGATTTAAAAGGCAGGTTTCTATTATGTTTGACTTGCCTGCGCATAACTGACGTTTCTCAAAACAGGATTCTCGTCAGGTCAAAAAGCCCATGATCTTGAGCGAGCCACTGAAGGTTATTAGACAAGCAAGCAGCCTCTTCATCATCTGATCCATTCAGGTCACAGCCCAATCAGGAGGCGTCACAGGTAACAGTGTGACTCTGGGAGCCAATGAGAATGGCTGTCTTTACTTTGGGCCACATACCTGAATAAGCAACTGCAGGTGACCGTCTAGAGAAGAACTTTACACAGGGATGCATTTTCACTGCACTGGTAGAAAAGTGCTGATCTGGGACACAATGTTCTAATGTGTGTGGTAAAGTGGTTAGAGCCTGGGAGATTCAAATTCCCACTCAGCCATGAAGTTCACCGGGTGACCTTGGGCCAGTCCCTTCATCTCAGCTTAATCTACCCCAGAGAGTTGTTGTTGTGAGGACAATATGGGGAGGAGGAGGTGGACGTCACTGTGGAAGCTGCCTTATACAGAGTCAGACCACAGATCTATCCAGCTCTGTACCGTCTACATGGAAGACTGATCCATACTTTGGCTTGTCCCACCACTTTTCCCCAGAGAAAACCCACTGAATCAATGCAAATGTCAATTAGCCCCAATGGATCAACATCTGCTGCTTATTGCCTTGGTTTGCCAGTAGCAACCATTGCCATTGTAATAATAAAAACAGCAACAACAACAACAATTTTATTATTTATATGCCGCCCGTCTGACTGGGTTTCCCCAGCCACTCTGGGCGGCTCCCAACAAAATATAAAAAACATAGTAAAACATCAACCATTAAAAACGTCCCTGAACAGGGCTGCCTTCAGATGTCTTCCAAAGTCAAATAGTTGTTTCTCTGTTTGACATCTGAGGGGAGAGCGTTTCACAGGGCGGGCGCCACTGCCCTCTGCCTGGTTCCCTGCAGCTTCACGTCTCATAGTGAGGGAACCACCAGAAGGCCCTCAGAGCTGGACCTCCGTGTCTGGGCTGACATGAAGAACTGCGTGCAGCAGCCCCTACATTCTCACCACTTTCCTCAGGTCATGGAGGGAGATGGCAGGAGATCAACAGGAGCCCTGCCAAGGACTGCAGGGTTTGGCGAGAGGTTCGGAATCTTCCAAGGCAAACAGAAAACCACTTGGAACAGTGCCCAAAAAGCATGGGACAAGCAAAAGAAAAAAGAAAAGAGAAAACTCTGCTCAAACCCGTGCTTTCTAGGCACAGGATAAGCAGAAGTGTGGACGAGCTCTGCATGGCAGCAGATCTCCAGGGGATGTTGCCAGCCCTACCAGGAGGTGGTAGAGACTGGATATTGAATGTGGAGCCCTCTGCAAGCAAAGCAGATGATCTGACATTAGGCAAGGGTGCTTCCTCTTTGTAGCAAAACAAAGAATGGCTTTCTAATGATGAGACATGCAAAAGGTTCTGCTGAAGTCCAATGAAATAGCAAAGGCAGGTGGGCGAGGGAAGGCAGCCCAGGCTCGAATAATCCAGATGCAATCATCATCATCATCAATGTTCTGCCAGGATGCTGAGGTCCAAGTGCCAAGGCCCTTCTGGTGGTTCCCTCATTGCGAGAAGCAAAGCTACAGGGAACCAGGCAGAGTGCCTTCTCAGCAGTGGTGCCCGCCCTGTGGAATCCCATCCCACCAGATGTCAAAGAGATAAACAACTACCTGACATTTAGAAGACACCTGAAGGCAGCCCTGTTCAGGGAAGCTTTTAAAGTGTGACATTTTAATGTATTTTTAATCTTTGTTGGAAGCTGCCCAGAGTGGCTGGGGAAACCCAGCCAGATGGGCGGGGTACAAGTAATAAATTATTATTATTATTATTATTATTATTATTATTATTATTATTATTATTTTATACCCGCCCATCCAGCCACTCTGGGCGGATCCCAACAGAACATTAAAAACACAGTAAAAGATCAAACATTAAGCGTCTGTGTCAGGGAACTGCCATCAGTACTGGAGGGGGAGAACGAAAGCCAGAGGGATTCCAGACAGCGTCCAGGGATCGGGAGGAGCAGCCCATCTTCTGGGGAAGAGAATCAGCGTAGCACCAGTGGAGAAGGGGGGCAGATGGGGGAAGTGGCGAGGTGGTCCCATGACTCCTTGCCGGGGACCAGCGGGGAGAGTAGGGATCCTCTGCTGCCTACGCCCTCCTTGCGCAGAAGGCTTTCGCGCAGAGAGAGTAGGAGAAGACTAGGCATCAAAGAACTTCTTTGCTGGAAGAAGTTTAAGAGACGCCCACTGACGGATTCTGCCAGCGATTGAGTCAGAAAGAAAAGGTTCACTCAGGCAACCCAGCCAGGTGTTTGCACCCAGCCGGGGAGATAGGCACCTGCTTACGCACGAGCAACCCCTAGAACCATTACAGTCTGTAACCTGAAGCATCTGTAACCCGAGGTACCACTGTACTCCCTTGCAACTGTTTTTAGGGCTGCATCCACAGTGGTTTACCACACTGATTGCCACCGCATAAACGTGCTTAGCACATACTGTCCATAAAACACCTGATTTTGCAGCTGCGGTAACACTGCCCTTGCGATGAGCAATAAAACATGTACACAGCTGCATGGCAGGAGGAACACTCCCTCCATGTATCGCTATTTAGAAACAAGGGAAATGACTCCAGATCTCATAACAATTCACACTTTCCAGGGCTGGTCTTCTAGGAAGGATGACGCCCCCATATTGGAGAGAGGCCCAAACAATTTAATTCCCATTATGCTGAACCTTGATTGTTACGACCATTATTGTTTTAAGCAAAGCACTCTTGAGGAAGGTAACATAGGGAAAATATATTTGTCATCTTCAGAGAAGGAAGGAGATGAACTGATATGAAGGGCTGGGTCAAGGAAGAAAGGTCCAGCTTCTGGATGTTGTTGGAGATCCACAGTTGTGTTACAAATTTCATACCCTCCAAGATTTCTCTGAAGAAAATGGGGACGCCCTATTCTTCTTCTTCTTCTTCTTCTTCTTCTTCTTCTTCTTCTTCTTCTTCATCGTATAACTCCACATCTTTCAACATTTCTCCTATGAAACGTCCCTAGGAAAAGCGGGACATTCTGTGATCAAATCAGAAACTGGGATGACTTCTGTAAATCCAGGACTTGTGGGATGTGATACATAAGCAGCAGTCAAATACAGCATTCCTTGTTTTCCTAGAGTGGACATGCAAGGGGATGTTTGGTCCAGCCAGTCGGAACTTCCTGTTTCCTCCTGGATTGGGACATACTTCCTTTGGTCATGACCTTACCTGTTCAGGTAACAAAAGCACAAGGCACGCAGCACACACTCTCTTTTTTACTTCCTCCGTCATTAAAGCAGCTTTTAGCTTTTAGCTAGAGATGCTCTGTTTGCTTCCAGCCAACAGAGGACACTGGGAGTATCCCCATATGGGATCGTTCCACATGTGTATACTTTGTAACTAAGTCTGCCTTCAGGGATCCAACTGTGAACTGATGATGTGAGTAAACTTCTTGTATTCACTTTAAATAAGATTGGGGCGTGTTTATTCTTTTAAGAGGGATATAACGGATCTTACCAGGAACCAACAGTGAGAGGTTTACACAAGCCTGCAACAAGCCTGAGAGCCAGTGTGGTGTAGTGGTTAAGAGCAGTAGACTCATAATCTGGGGAACCGGGTTCGCATCTCCGCTCCTCCACATGCAGCTGCTGGGTGACCTTGGGCGAGTCACACTTCTCTGAAGTCTTTCAGCCCCACTCACCTCACAGAGTGTTTGTTGTCGGGGAGGAAGGGAAAGGAGAATGTTAGCCGCTTTGAGACTCCTTCAGGTAGTGATAAAGTGGGATATCAAATCCAAACTCTTCATCTTCTTCTTCAACCCGCTACCTGGTGTGCGTTTAAAAGGGGAATTTAAAACTCTGCTAAGTAAAGGAACTTGCTAGCGCAAGTTAGGAAGGATATTAATAAACAATATATCCTCTCCTGCCTCCCTTAACATTCCCACAGGGCTGTCCCTGGAAAATAGGGACACTTGGAGGTTCTGACATTATACAGATGGGGTGGCTGCCCAGCCAGGCTTCTGCATGGGCTTCTCATTAACAGTGTTGCAGGAGACACTGATGTGCAGCTGGTCATCCCAGCAATGCAAGCCACATCCAAACAGGAATCTGACATCCATAGCTGAAAGCAGTGATTTTGGATTAAGCTGATGGTGGCAGGCAGCTAAGGGTGTATTCAGACACATGGAAAATATTGCATTAGTTTCCGAATGTTCCTTTCACACTGCAGTTCCTGCTGTGTTGTGCAATGCTTGCTCTGTGTTCAACATACCACAGTGTTGCGCTAAATTTCATTCCTACCAGTGGGCGTGGTGTGGACATGTGTCATGATACATTACCACTGCCCCACCTTCCTGATGCCCAATGAAAACAGCAGGAAAGAACTGTCTGGTGGTATGCCATCCCCAATTTTGTCACTTTACTCCCACAATTTTCCAGTTAAGGGAGCTGCAAGCATGCTTTTCTTCCCTGGAACCAAACAACATGGAAGCGAGCACTAAGCATGCACTTATATTCCATTAATTTCACAGAAGTGGCTTTTCACATCGTGTGAAAGCTCAGATATCACGTGGAAATTAACAATGGGGGAAATGGAATAAATTTCTGTGTGAATGTAGCCTTAAAAAACCCCAGAAGCAATGTAACTTTGGAGGCAGCCCAGCTGTCCGCTTTTTCTGCAGCTTTATCACATTACTCAATATGCACATTTAAAAATTAACAGGCCATTTATTTTGTCCCTTTGCTGATTTATCCACTGTTAAATATGTAAGCTGTAAATTCTTTGGAATAAGGAACCTGGATTTTTTAAAAAAAATGTTAGTCTGTCAAGAACCATGTATACTGATGGCACTACACTGGTACCTCTGGTTACGAACTTAATACATTCCGGAGGTCGGTTCTTAACCCGAAACCGTTCTTAACATGAGGTGCGCTTTTGCTAATGGGGCCTCCCGCTGCCGCTGCACGATTTCTGTTCTCATCCTGGGGCAAAGTTTACAACCAGGAGCATCTACTTCCGGGTTAGCGGAGCTCATTACCCGAAGCGTTCGTAAGAAGGACGGTACATAACCCGAGGTTCCACTGAATCCAGGCAAAAAGGAATATTGAATGGAGAGCAAAACTCTTCAGCATGCTTTCTTTCAAAGAAAAGCCTATGTGTGGATAAACGTCACAAGGCAGCTGGAGTCTGGAGTTTCCTGTTGCCATTCTGTTCTTGCCTTAAGGGAGGGAATAAAGCTCTGGTCTAGCTTCCTGGCACCTCTACAACGCAGGTCAATGCAATTTCCACCCTTCGAGACAAATCCGGCTGGCCCATTGAGTATGTGATGGCCCCAGCGCTGGGCGCCTGAGGCGGCACGTGTGCCCTGCAACCAGGGGCAGGGCCAGCCAGGGCCTCTGAGGAGTCTGCCTGCCTCCTCCCACTCAGCCTCCCTACAGCTGAGGGGGAGGCAGCGGGCAGACCATTCGGGGCAGCGCGGAGCCTACAGATGCCCAAGGAGAGATGTGTGGCTCGGGCGCACTGCAGGCCCCGCAGTGAGTGCTGCCTGTCACCCCCCTCAGTGGTGACACCCAGGATGGTCCGCCCCCACCTCATGCCCCCTTCCTCCACCCCTGGATGGCCCACCAAGATCTCAACAAGCCTCCTGGTTTCCTTCTCCTAGTGAGATTGTCAAGCACATAGAATCATAGAATTGTAGTGTTGGGAGAAGACAGGTAAGGGCTTTATGGCAAAGGTGGAGGAAAGATCTGGAGGCCTTGTCCTCCCAGGCCATTTTAACAGGTGGGCAGCGCTGCTTGCCTGTCAATCAGGCGACCCAACTTGAAAGGAAATAATTGGGAGTACACTATCTCCTCCCGATTCTTTTCTTTCTTCCTTTGCAGTGCTGCTTCAGCCCAAGCTGGGCTGCAAAGGAGAGATCCCTGCCAAAAGCAGGAGTCGGCTGCACTGCAGAGTTTGCAGCCGGCTGGCTGCCTGTCTGTCTGTCTGGCTGATAGGAACTGAAATCCTGCCCCATCTGGAAGGCTTCTGGTCCTCCTTGCTTGCCAGTGGTGGCTAATTCTCATTGCAGCTGGTAGAGTAGAAGGAAAGGCGCCCCAACAGGAGGCAAAACCAGAGCCAAAGACAGGTGGAACCAACTTATTCCAGACCCTCCAAGTGCCCTTATTTTCCAGGGACAGTCCCAGATTTACAGAAGCCGTCCTGATTTCTGATTTGATCCCGTAATGTCATTTTCATCGGAGAAATGTTTGAGGGTATGTGACCCCCGAGCCAAGGAGATAAGTAACTATCTATGCAACCTTTAGAAGACATCTGAAGGGAGCCCTGTGTAGGGAAGGTTTTTTTAAAATGTTTAATGTTTTATCACATATTTATATATGTTGGAAGCTGCCCGGAATGGGTGGGGCAACCCCGTCAGGTGGCTGGTGTATTGTTATTGTTGTTTCTGTTGAACAGAGCCTCCCTATCTTCATCAGATTGTTGTTGTTGTTGAAAAAAGGTAAAGGGACCCCTGACATTAAGTCCAGTCATGACCGACTCGGGGGCTGCGGCACTCATCTCGCTTTATTGGCTGAGGGAGCCAGCGTACAGCTTCCGGATCATGTGGCCAGCATGACTAAGCCGCTTCTGGCTAACCAGAGCAGCGCACGGAAACGCAGTTTACCTTCCCGCCAGAGCGGTACCTATTTATCTACTTGCACTGGTGTGCTTCCAAACTGCTAGGTTGGCAGGAGCAGGGACCGAGCAACGGGAGCTCACCCCGTTGCGGGGATTCGAACCGCCGACCTTGTGATCGGCAAGCCCTAGGCTCTGTGGTTTAGACCACAGCGCCACCTGCGTCCCTGCTGTGGAATAGGCATCCCTATTTTCATCAGATAAGTGTTGGAGGATATGCTTATTCCAGGCTTGTCACCATCCTGCTTCCTGAAGGAGGGTATCACTAAGCTAAGGAGGAAGAGGAAGCCGACAGGCAGGCCCACCCCCTGGACTGGGTGCAAATAGGAAAGTGGGGACTTGCTGAGTGGGGCGACTGAAGTTGGTGGTGGGGCAGTGGCCTGATTCGCCTCAGCAGACCAGCCTCCACTGCTTACGGTCCTGGTTGGGCGATGGAGGTCGTGGCGCTCCTGTAGACCTGAGACTGACATGCAGAACGACATGCAGCCCTGACGTTCTCTCTCCTTTCCTCAGGTCATCGAGGGAGATGGCAGGAGATCAGCAGGAGTCCTGCCAAGGACTGCAGGGCTTGGCGAAAGGTTCGGAATCTTCCGAGGCAACCTTTTTTTCCCCTGACCTCCTCTCCCCCTTGGCCAAACTCACATACACAGCTCTCCGGTCGGACGGTGGTATTGTTTCGGAGCTTGAAACGGGTCCAATATTTGGCCTTCACTTCCCCTCCGCAGCTCAGGAGACATTTTGTTCTCACACACTCTAATGGCTCTTCTCTAATGAGCACATGAAAATAACAAGGAAAACTAAAGCAATTTGGCTTGGTTTTGAGGAGGTGTGCCGGGGAGCGGGGGAATGAGCAGAGAGGAACAAATGCTGAAAAGCCAAGGCCTCTATTTTCCAATACTGCTAGCCATGACAGGGGTTTTCTGAAAGCTCACCTTTTCAAAGGGCAAAGTCTGAAGTGTGGCTCTGCAGTGCAGTGATTTGTTTATAATTATATGTTGAGAGTAGAGTTCCTAGGAAGGCCAAATGCACAGATCCCGCTCAAACACCCCTAAGGATAGAGGCAAGGGGAACAGAGGGTGAGGTGGAGAAATGTCCCCAACAAATGAGTTGGAAGGCACCCCCAGGGTCATCTAGTCCAACCCGCTCAGAAAGAACAGCCCCGCTCTCAGTGGCATAGCAAGGTCAGGTGGTACCCGGTGCGGAAAATTTCTTGTCACCCAACCCCCACATTGAAATTATTATTATTTTCTGCCTGCAAAAAATGGTTTGACTTTATTTCATATTTTGGGGGGGAGCCAGAGTTGTTGAGCTTTTTGTGGGGAGCCAGAGTTGTTCAGTGTTATGTACTGAGTTGAATAGGATCCAAAAGGCAGCAGTCTGATTGGTCCTAGAACAATAGGGTCCAGAATGCAGCAGTCTGATTGGTCCTAGAACAATGCAGCAGTATGATTGGTCCGCAGGAGCCACCCAATCCAGCTCCAGGTGGAAGTGAATCCGCAACCTGATTGGCCTACAGAAGAATCCCAGAATTAGCCAATCACATGCGGCCCATTGTGTAACTAACGTATGTAAAGCAGATACTTTGGGGGAACTTTCATTCCTCGCTACTATCATAAAGAGCATGAAATCCACTCTCGACTCCGAGTATATTTCACTGGCGGTGAAGGTGGGATCCCGCTGAGCTGACTGCCACACACACCGCCACCTGCTGCACCGCTGCCTCGCACCGTGTATCCAAGCTTCAGCTCCGAGTATATTTCATTCAGCTTTTTTTGAAGCGATCCTGTGCCTTGCAACAAGGACTCTGCCTGCTGCTCACCAATTCCTGGACACCAGAACCACCTACCCACAATACCTCATCTTGTCAGGATTCCGTCTCAGGTCATTGCAAAATATCACTGAATGTTCAGAAGAACATTGGTTCAGAGGAGGAATGAGTTCAGAGGTAGGACGTGATCAAGCTCTTCAAATACCCAAAGCAGGGATGGGAGACACTGTTGAGCTTAAGATGTTGAGGGACTCCCAACTCCCATCAGCCTCAGCCAACAGAGCCAAGGGCCAAGGATTATGAGGGCTGCAGTCTGACCACACCTAGAGGGCCGCAGGTGTCCTATCCCCGACTGTTATGTACTGAGTTGAATAGGATCCAAACTGCAGCAGTCTGGTTGGTCCTAGAACAATAGGATCCAAAATGCAGCAGTCTGGTTGGTCCTAGAACAATAGGATTCAGAATGCAGCAGTCTGATTGGTCCACAGGAGCCACCCAATCCAGCACCAGGTGGAAGTGAATCCGCAACCTGATTGGTCTACAGGTGAATCCCAATCAGAATTAGCCAATCAGAAGATCCCTTTGAGGAAGGGTCACAGCTCAGTGGCAGAATAATCGCCTCTCCTGGTATGTCCCACAGAGGAACTTACGGTCTTCAAACAAAAACATCCTGAAGGTCCCAGGCCACAGAGAGGTTAGGCTGGCCTCAACTAGAGCCAGGGCTTTTTCAGCTGTGGCTCCGATCTGGTGGAACGCTCTGTCACAAGAGACTAGGGCCCTGCGGGACTTGACATCTTTCTGCAGGGCCTGCAAGACAGAGCTGTTCCACCAGGCCTTTAGTCAGGGCACAGCCTGACTCCCTCCTTTGGCAATCTTCACAGAACTTTAGCCTAATGGTTGCCATCAATTTGATTTGAATTAATTTTATAATGAAATGATTTTAGAATGCTGTCCTATTTTATTGTTGTTAGCCGCCTTGAGCCTGGCTTCGGCTGAGGAGGGTGGGATGGAAATAAAATTTATTATTATTATTATTATTATTATTATTATTATTATTATTATTTCAAGAAGAAGGCTCAGGGTTCAATTCACAGTATCTACCAGCTTCCTATCTTTTTTAAGAGGTAAGGTAAAGGTAAAGGTACCCCTGCCCGTACGGGCCAGTCTTGACAGACTCTAGGGTTGTGCGCTTATCTCACTCTAGAGGCCGGGAGCCAGTGCTGTCCGCAGACACTTCCGGGTCACGTGGCCAGCATGACGAAGCTGCTCTGGCAAACCGGCACCAGAGCAGCACACGGAAACGCCATTTACCTTCCCGCTATAAAGCGGTACCTATTTATCTACTTGCACTTAACTACTTGCACTTTCGAACTGCTAGGTGGGCAGGAGCTGGGACCGAACGACGGGAGCTCACTCCGCCGCGGGGATTCGAACCGCCGACCATGCGATCGGCAAATCCTAGGTGCTGAGGTTTTACCCACAGCGCCAGAGGAGTATGTCACAATTAAGAGGAGGGAGAAGCAAAGAAAACGCTGTTCCCTTCACTGAAACACAGCCCTTTGGTGACTAACTGCTTTGGCCTGTGAAGGAAAGAGGATTCTTTCTGTTCCCTGATAGCAACTATGGTTACGGGGGAAACGTGAAGGGAAATTTATCCGCCAAGCCTCTGAAGGGGAAATCGACCAAAGGAATTGATCTTTCCCACCCATCCCCAACCCCAGGGCAACTGCGAAGAACACATGCAAAAAAACAAATCCCACCCAGAAGCAGATTCCTATGTGGAAAGGTGGCAGAACCTGCAGAACAGCTTTCCATATAGCCGTCATATGCATGCCATTGCAGCTCTCCCACCAAGCAGAGGCGAGTGCCAAGGCTGTTAGGAGATTTACAGCGAGGTCTTCAAACTTTGCTTCCACAAATTAGGCACCTAACTGCTGGGGCTGCAACAGTTTTGCAGATTATTCAGCGAGATGAGTCAATTAAAACAAAAAACCACAGCTTTCAACTGATTTTAGCAGGTGGGCCCACAATGAATCTGGCAGCGGGGTTTTTTAAATTGTTAATTATTTTAATAACATACAAAAATGAAGCTGGCAGGTGCCGTCTTAAAAAGAAAAACAAGGTTCCCTTCTTCTCTCACTATGCAGGAAAGGTGATGTAGCCCTTGGGAGCACCAAAACAAACGAAAAAAGTAGATTATCCTGTGGGCCTGGGAAGCTAACGTCCTCTACTGATCTTTGGCTGGATAATGATCCTCCAAAGCTGTCTGGAAAAGAAGAAGAAAAGTTGCATTTATTGGTACTCATCTTGATAGCATTGATAGAAAGATGATAGAGATATAGATAGATGATAGATAGATATAGATAGATAGATAGATGATAGATAGATAGATAGATAGATAGATAGATAGATGATAGATAGATACCTCTGGCTGCGAACGGGATCCGTTCCGGAGGCCCGTTCGCAACATGAAAAGCCCGCAACCTGAAGCACTGTATGTGCTCAGGTGTGCAGCATGATTTGGTGCTTGTGCGCATGCACGAAGCGCGATTTAGCGTTACTGCGCATGCTTGAGCAGCGAAACCCGGAAGTAACCTTTTCCAGTACTTCCAGGTCGCCGTGGGACGCAACTTGAAAAAACGTAACATGAAGCAAACGTAACATGAGGTATGACTGTTGATAGATGATAGATAGATAGATAGATAGATAGATGATTGATAGATAGATAGATAGATGATAGATAGATAGATAGATAGATAGATAGATAGATAGATAGATAAATAGATAGATAGATAGATGATAGATAGATAGACAGACAGAGAGATAGAGATAGAGATAGAGATAGAGATAGAGATAGAGATAGAGATAGAGATAGAGATAGAGATAGAGATAGAGATAGAGATAGAGATACTGTGGGGGGGGGTTAAAAAGGAAAATATGTGTCAGTACGCACCAGACCCCCCGCCACCGCTTGCCCACCCCCCAACTCGCTCATCCCCTCTTCATCTTTGCCACTTTCCAAGGGTGCCAACTGGAATAAAATATTGTGGGGGCCCAGGTAAGCCCCACCTTGCATAATCGATCACATGATGCATCACACACACACCATTTGAATAGCAATGCCCATCAACTTTGTGGGGGCCCAACCTCCTCAAATATTTTATTGGGGGGTGGGGCACAGCCCCCACAGCCCCTAGGATTTGGCTCCTATATCGCTGCGCCATCCTTCATCGCTGCTGCTTCTTGTGGCTGCAGGCACAGCTTCCCGGAGGTGCTTTGACGCGACCCTTACGATCGCCAGAGTGGCTTCTGGGGAGGTGCCTGGTGACTGTAAGAGTTGTGCCAGAGCATAGGTGTTTTGGTGCGACCATAACGATCACCAAAGCACCTTTACAATCATCACTGGCAAGACCAGTGTTCAAGGACAATGGGCACTGCAGTCCGAAAACAGCTGGGGAGCCAAGTTTGGGAAAACTCTGCCCTAATGGCTGGAAAAAGGGGCACAGGAAGATGCCATTCATATGTTTCCCACATCATGTCTCGTTTGGGCCTTAGACTCGCCTCTGAAATTACCCACCCAGGAAGGGTGAGAGGAGGCAGGGCAATCTTAAGTATATCTGGCGCCGTGGGGAAAAATCCCTCCGGCGGTGGTGCCCCCCCCCCCCAGTTTCCAAGAGTTGCCAACCTTTTTACTGCGCTGCTGGCAGCTTTGTGGGGCTGGAGGAGGCAGACAGCGGCTGGAGGGCGGCTCCTCCAGCAGGGAAGAGACGGAGGCTCTGGGCGCAACGCTGCCTCAGCGAGGCAGGTGAGGGTGGCGAGCTGATGTCAGGAGGCGCCGCGCCCAGCTTCCGCCTCTTCCCTGGCGCCCTCCAGAACTTGGCGCCCTGGCGCCCTGCACCACTTGCCTCTATGGGCAAGATTTCCCTGAAGGAGGGGCAGTCAGGAGAATGAAGGGCAGGACGCTGTAGCCATCAGCTGCCAGAACAGGACAGAGATTTGCATAACATTTGCATATGCCAATAGGTGCCATGTGAGAAGACCAGAGGGGTCTTCCTTCCACCTGAAACTAGCCACAGGGAGGGAGGTACAGGCCTGCCTGACTCCACAAGTCTGGCTCTATTTTTTGGACGAATGGAGTTGCCTTCTCGCTGTGAACAAGGGGGGGGGGACAGTTTCTGGCCTACTGCCCAGCAACAACCAGGGAGAATGTGCATGCATAGAAAAGTTAGTCATGTACAGTTGTTAAGGGCAGTCATCCCAGCAGATCTGGAGAAAAAATCACTCATTCTACTGCCAGCAGTGCTGGATTTATGTATAAGCTAAACAAGCTATAGCTTAGGGCCCCACTCTCTTGGGGGCCCCCAAAAAAATTAAAGGGGGAAAAACTGGATGTACATTTCCAAAATATAAGATAAAAAACAAATAAACTAAAACCTACCTACAGCACCAGTGTTTTGTGTTGTGCAGGCTCCTATGATGTAAGTAAAGGGCCCCGCCTGCTAGCCTGCTCCCTAAAATATCACTTTGTTGTTGTTTAGTCACTCATTTCTATATACCTGAAGGTCCCCATCGTTCTGCCCGGGCACTGAGGTTCTGCGCCGAGGGCCTTCTGGCAGTTCCCTCACTGTGAGAAGCAAAGCTACAGGGAATCAGGCAGACTGCCTTTTCGGTAGTGGCACCCTCCCATCAGATGTCAAAGAGATAAACCTGACATTTAGAAGACATCTGAAGGCAGCCCGGTTCAGGGAAATTTTTAATGTGTGACATTTTAATGTATTTTTAATCTTTGTTGGAAGCCGCCCAGAGTGGCTGGGGAAGCCCAGACACATGGGCGGGGTACAAATAATAAATTAGTATTATTATTACTACTACTACTACTACTATTATTATTATTATTATTATTATTATTATTATTATTATTATGCTGTATAGGATGCCTACATTCTACGTGGACTGGTTGCATGGCAAAATGTGCAAATGGCTTTAGATACCTATTAGGTCCATAAATTACCATATAGCATGTATTTCAACACAAAAAACAGCGACAATTTGTTGTTGACAAAGGACAGGTGGACATAGAAAGGGCCCCATTACCTTCAGTAGCTTAGGGCCTCATCAAACCTAAATCCAGCCCTGACCACTCACTAAAGAGGACAATAATACAATTCAAAACGTGACAATGAGTTGCACATTTACTCAAAATCTAAGTGAAACTGCAGTGGTACCTCAGGTTAAGTACTTAATTCGTTCTGGAGGTCTGTACTTAACCTGAAACTGTTCTTAACCTGAAGCACCACTTTACCTAATGGGGCCTCCCGCTGCCGCTGGAGCACGATTTCTGTTCTCATCCTGAAGCAAAGTTCTTAACCTGAAGCACTATTTCTGGGTTAGCGGAGTCTGTAACCTGGTCAATTGACCAGTCAAATATTGTCGGTTGACCAGTTAGTTAATTACAGTGGTACCTCGTGTTAAGTACTTAATTCGTTCCGGAGGTCCGTACTTAACCTGAAACTATTCTTAACCTGAAGCACCACTTTAGCTAATGGGGCCTCCCGCTGCCACCGCACACCCAGAGCACAATTTCTTCTTCTCATCCTGAAGCAAAGTTCGTAATCTGAGGTACTATTTCTAGGTTAGCGGAGTCTTTAACCTGAAGCGTATGTAACCCAAGGTACCACTGTATGGATTTCTAAAAAAAAACCTGCTGAACCTGATCTGGTCAGAGCCTCTTTTCAAAGTCTGATAGTCATTTACACCTCCAGTGCCCTCCTGTCGTCCCCTTGGCTCTTAGTACCACCATATCTTGTAAACCGGCCTGAGACCTGCAGGTATAGGGCAGTATACCAATTTAATAAATAAAATAATAATAATTTACGGCTTGCTGTGCGCTGAAAGAAAACTGTATGAAAATGATGTGCCAGTGGTATTTGACTCTTAGGAAACTAGCAAAATTGTTTAAGACGAGTCCAAAGACCTGTTGGAAATGTAAAAAGAAAGAAGGCACCTTTCAACATATGTGGTGTTCCTGCAAGGTAATAAAAGCATTATTTACCAGAATTATTAGAATGGAGAACCAAATTTATTGAATTCGTGGAGATGGCGAAATTAACAGCATCAGTTCGAGGCTACTCTAATTAAAAAATTAATAAAGAATGGGAATGCGTTAAGGAATACATGAAAAAAGTCAGTGCTGGAGTTTAAAAACTAATATGCAAAAGTTTAAAAGGCGCAAGGAGACAGGATAATAATATATCAAGGATGGAATAACAAATAAAGTGAATAACGCAACAGTAACCAAAATAATAGTAGGTAAAGAAGATCGCACACGGGTGGAGGGCTGTGGGGGAGCGAGGTGAAGGGATTAATTGAAATTGTTAAAGATTAGTATAGTATTTAAGAGATTTAAATTTTTATAAAGATTCTATAAGGAAAGCAGAAAGTAGCAAGAAATATCAAGTAAAGGTATCGGAGAGATGAAAACATGAGACTTATGGTTTTGTTACATATGATTTTATTTTGGAGTTGTTTGTTGTAAAGAATGTATATTATGTGAATAAAAAGAAAGAAAGAAAGAAAGAAAGAAAGAAAAAAGAAGCAACATTCTAAATATTTGCAGTCAGTTACTATTTGTACCTAACAATGTTGTACAAATATTAAAGAAAGGGATCTGTTCTTAGCTGTGATCCCAGAGCCATCAAGATAGCCAAGGTTAGAATGGCATAAAAACAATACTTGGCAGATTCCTTCATTCAGTTAGTTTTTCAAGGTATGAAAAATTTCCTTCACTCAGTTTTTCAAGGTATGAAAAATGCCAAATGGTCAATATTTGTGACATGAAGGCACACTTTCTCATGCCTCTGGTCTATTGAAAATGTCAGCTTGTCAACATTTCCATCCACCTTAGGCAAAGATTCTGACCAACGTAGACAAAATAAGCAGATTTTCTGTTGCTAAGAAAATAAAAAAATTCTGAAACACAAAATAAAATAAAATAAAATAAAATAAAATAAAATAATAAAATAAAATAAAAGCATTCTGTGAAATGATTTATAATGAATTGAAAAAAAATGTCAAAGAGAAAAACAACTACCAGACTTTTAGAAGACATCTGAAGGCAACCCTGTTTAGGGAAGCTTTTAATGTTTAATATTGTATTTTAATATTTTGTTGGAAACCGCCCTGAGTGGCTGGGGAAACCCCAGATGGGCAGGGTATAAATAATAACTTATTATTTATAAAATCATAATAAAACTTTAAACATTAAAAAAACTTCCCTTCAGATGTTTTCTAAAGATTGCATAGTTACTTATCTCCTTGGCTCAGGGGTCGCATAACTCCATACCCTCCAACATTTCTCCAATGAAAATAGGGATGTCCTAAGAAAAAGTGGGACATTCCAGGATCAAATCAGAAACTGGAACAGCTTCTGTAATCTATAAAATAGGGACACTTGCAGGATTTGCTCCCAAGGGATAGTGCTACCTACTTTGGGAACCACTGGTCTACACACTTAACTGATAATATTAGAACACTGATGGAATTGTAGGGGAGGGAGGAAGAGAGGGTGGGAGGGAAGGGAACCTTGATAAATCTGCAAGCTCTTAACTCCCCCATATTCCTGGATAGCTCAGTTGGTTGGAGTGTGGTGCTGATAATGCTGAGGTTGCAGGTTCAATCCCTGTATGGAACAGCTGTACCACAAGGGGCTGGAGTAGAGTAGATGGACCCAACTCTGCAATTCTATCATTTTGGTCAGCTCTGGTCCCCTCTTCTAAAAACAGCAGCTAAATATGTCCTAAAAGGTGTTGTCTCTGGTCCATCTGAGTGCTGTCTTTGAATCCTCATTTAACCCATCACTGTTCTCACTGCCAACAAGCACGTGCATTTATGTCTTTGTTTTTATATATTTCTCCTTTTATTTATTTAAACTTTTCAAGTTTATACATTTCACTAATTTTATACATTTCACTGATTTTACAATCATTTTGACATTTCAAAACTCGACTTCTTTCCCCCTCTTTCTGCGGTTCCTAAAATTTGTTTTTAATATCTTCTGCATATCCAAAGTAACTTAATTTACTCATTTATTCATCTTCTTTGAATATACATACTCTTATAAAACTGCAGGTTATTACAATAATCCTGCCAATGTTTTTATCTGTTTATAATTTATCAATAAACCATTTCCTCTTTTTTTGTAAAAAATAAATAAATTGTTACCTTGATTTCTTATACTTCTGGTAAGTTTCGCCATTTCTGCATATTCCATAAGTTTTTGTACCCATTCTTCCTTTGCTGCGACTTCTGCTTCTTTCTATTTTGGGGCAAGTAACAATCTTGCCGCTGTATATATGAAGAAGAAGGAGAAGGAGAAGGAGAAGGAGAAGGAGAAGGAGAAGAAGAAGAAGAAGAAGAAGAAGAAGAAGAAGAAGAAGAAGGAGAGTTTGGATTTGATATCCCGCTTTATCACTACCCGAAGGAGTCTCAAAGCAGCTAACATTCTCCTTTCCCTTCCTCCCCCACAACAAACACTCTGTGAGGTGAGTGGGGCTGAGAGACTTCAGAGAAGTGTGACTGGCCCAAGGTCACCCAGCAGCTGCATGTGGAGGAGCAGGGAAGCGAACCCGGTTCCCCAGATTACGAGTCCACCGCTCTTAACCACTACACCATACTGGCTCTCATGAATAAGTTTCTATACATTTTAGGTAGTTCTGTCCCTATAACTCCCCAAAGAAAAGCTTCTGGTTTTTTAAACATCCTTTTCATTTCATTATATATCATTTAATGAAATGACATGATGCATTTATGTCTTTAAAGCAGGGGATGGGGAACATTTTTATCAGACCAAAGGGCCACAATTTCCTTCTGGGCAGCCTTCCAAAGGCCATATGCCCCTGGCAAATCCTGGCTTGCCCACACACTACTTGGTACCTCTGCCCTCCATTGAGGCAAGTGAGAGGCATAGCCAGAGGTCAAGGACAGATTTCAGCCAAGCAAAAGCACTGAATGCGTGGCAGGGACAGTGAGATGTGTGCGCACTAGTGCGTATGTGTGTACTAGGAGAAACTGACTATGCAAGAAATGCACTTTGCATAAACTTAGAGGCACTGTCTTATTGCACTTGAAAACACTCAAAAGAGGCTCCGGGATTAAGCCCAGAGGCACAATCCAGTTAGGGCTGGATTTAGGTTTCATGAAGCCCTAAGTTACTGAAGATAATGGGGCCCATTATATGTCCAGCTGTCCTTTGTCAACAAGAAATTGTCGCTGTCTTTTGTGTAGAATATATGCTATATGGTAATTTATGGAGCTAATAGGTATCTAAAGCCATTTGCCCATGTTACCATGCAACCAGTCCATGCAGAATGTAGGCACCCTATATATAGAAATGTGCAAACCAGTCATTTGTTTTTTACCTTATTTTTTGGAAATGTACATCCAAGTTTGTTTGTTTTTTACTTTAATTTGGGGGGGGGGGCAAGAGAGTGGGGCCCTAAGCTTTAGCTTGTTTAGCTTATAGGTAAATCTGGCACTGTAAGTGGTGCAAGCCCCTACTCTGAATAATGATTTTTTAATAGAGCAGGGTAAGGGGCACTCGGGACGCGGGTGGCGCTGTGGGTTAAACCACAGAGCCTAGGACTTGCTAATCAGAAGGTCGGCGGTTCGAATCCCCGCGATGGGATGAGCTCCCATTGCTCGGTCCCTGCTCCTGCCAACCTTGGAGTTCGAAAGCACGTCAAAGTGCAAGTAGATAAATAGGTACCACTCCAGCGGGAAGGTAAACGCCGTTTTTGTGTGCTGCTCTGGTTCGCCAGAAGCGGTTTAGTCATGCTGGCCACAAGACCCGGAAGCTGTATGCCGGCTCCCTCGGCCAATAAAGCGAGATGAGCACTGCAACCCCAGAGTCGGTCATGGCTGGACCTTTACCTTTACCTTTAAGGGACACTCAGAATGGGTTTGTACAAACAACCCAGAAAAGTTTGAGAACTGCTGCTCCAGAGTTATAAAAGCCTAGAAGCCAGCTCCAACGGAAGGCCTAGCAGGTTTGGCACACTGTTCTCATCATGCCCAGATGCCTCTGTGAAGCCCATCAGCAAGCCAGGGGCCCACCATGGGCACCTCCCCACTTGTGGGGGGGGTGGGGGAGAAGTTCTTTTGCATCAGAGGCATGAATACAAAGGACAGAGGTGCTAACTTAGGAGAACAGAATAAAACCCTTTGCAGAATATAAATAAGATGTTCTCAACTGCTTCTCTCTCCCCCTTCCCTTTCCTTGCTTTCAGGACAAACGCAAACAATTCTTTCCATTAAAGTCATTTTCTTTTAGGGTGGGGAGAAAAGGAAAAAGGAAAGAAAAAAAAGAAACCCAACACAGGAAAGGAACATTGGGAGGGAGGAGGGGGGAGAGTCTCTGGCGCTGCATCCGCAGCCTGTTTGAAAAGTTTACAGGCTTTGCACCAATGGCCGCCCAGGGCCTGTTTTGTTTTGTTTTTTTCCCCCCGCCTTTGCCAATGAAGTCATGGGGGAAATATGGCATTCCTCTCATAAAGTAAGAGGGCGAGGAGGGGCTGGAAGAAGGGGGGCGAGAGAGAGAGGCAGAGGAGCGGAGTTAAAGCTACAGGAGGCCTGATCCGTGCAAGAACCGGGCTTCCTCCTGCGTCGGGGAGGAGCGAAAGTTTTGCGTCCCACCGACGGCGGGGAGGTTTGGGGAAGGCGCTCGCTCCCGGGGCGGACCTTGCTCTTGCAGTCGTCCCACCAGCAGCAGCACCCAAGCAGAAGGGCACCCCCACCCACCCACCCAGCCAAGCACCCAGAAGTGGCTGATCGCGGTCGTCCGGGCAGCCTCCCGCGATGGACGCGGTGCAAGCGGAGAAGAGCAGCGCGTACGTTTCGCCGTCCAGCCCCGACGGGCCTCTGGATCGCGGCAGCCCCAGTCCGGTGCCGTCGTCGGGCAGCCGTAGCCCCAGTTTGCAGCCGGGGCCGACGGGGGCTCCGGGAGCTCCGGGCGAGGCGGTCCGCGACAGCTCTCAAGTGAACGCCATCACGGTGCTGACTCTTTTGGACAAGCTGGTCAACATGCTGGACTCGGTGCAGGAGAAGCAGCAGAAGATGGAGCAGCGTCAGGTGGACCTGGAGGGCTCCGTCAAGGGCATCCAGAGCGACCTGAGCAAGCTGTGCAAGCAGCACACGTCCACCAGCAACACGGTGGCCAAGCTGCTGGAGAAGTCGCGCAAGGTCAGCGCCAACACGCGCGAGGTGCGGGAGCGCATGGACCGCCAGTGCGCGCAGGTGAAGCGGCTGGAGCACAACCACGCGCAACTGCTGCGCAGGAACCACTTCAAGGTGCTCATCTTCCAGGTAGGTCGGGGGTGGGGGATCTGGAGAGAAAGGGCCGGGGGTCTGGGGACAGGGGTGCCAACTCGAATAAAATATTGGCAGCACCCCCTAGGCAGTCAAACTGTTCCGGGGGGGGGGCGGGGTTCGGGGGCTTGCAAATAATCTCCTAAAACTAAGAAAGCTTGATTGCATTTTTCCTTCGGGATCAAATCAATATTATTTTGATCTGTTGTCGTGGGGCCCCTAAAAGTCCCCATAAACTGGTTCCTACTCTATTTGGCAAGCTGGCACTGGGGGGGGGGGGTAAGCCCCACCCCACATAATTGATTTCAAGACGTGGCACATGGACACCATTTGAATGGCAATGCCCATCATTTGGGGGGGGGGGTTCAACACCCGCAAATACTTTATGGGGGAGACGAAGGGACCTCGGCCCTCGGAGTTGGCTCCTGTGGGCGAGGGTGAGACGAGGGGAGATTGGGGCCGCAGGGACAGGCTCACCCCGGAGAAATGTTTGGCCAGCCACTGTTCAGCAACTGCTAGAGACCACCGAGGCAGGGTAGTGCAATGGTTAGAGTGCCTTTCTACCCCGGGCAAAACCCAAGTTCCAGTGTTCACTGGATCATCAAGTGTGCTGGGCAAGCCTAGGCCAACCACTATCCCTTAGCTGTTTTTTGGACTACAATTCTCATCATCCCTAGCTTGTGGGACCAGTGGTTGGAGGTGATGGGAATTGTAGTAAAAAAAAACTACTAGAGTCCCAAGTTTGGGAAACACTTCCTTAACCTGTTTCCTAAAAGTCATATGCCTCTTGGCTGTAGAAAACCTCATAGAGGTTTACAAAAACCTAACCTAACCTGCGACGCCCTGATTTCTGTGAAGGATATGTGGAATATTAACTAGTCATCCAAGCAGTCCTTTTTCTGCCATACAGACTGTATTCATTTATCATTGTGCTTTTCCTACTCTCTCATCCCCTCGCCATTGCTTGCACACCCCAAGATCTGGCAAAAAGAAAATATTTGCCCGTGGTCAAGTCTTGCTGGGATACCCATTGCAGCAGGAATCCCACCAGATGTGTGCTGTGGTTACCATCAGCACATGCTCACAGGCACAGTCCTGATGGTTGCCTCACAGGTTCCAGGTTTGAGTCTAGACAAGAAAACAGGATCCTGAGGCCATGGTAAGCCAAGGCTGAAACTCAGCCTTGCCAGTTTTCAGTGCTTAAAGATCATGCCTGCTGCATGCCATACTCACAAAACTGAAATTGGTATGAATCATCAGATCTGTGTTCCCAAATTCCACTGAGCAAACACAGGTCTTATTTATGTAGTCTGGAAAAAATGATCCGTTAGCTGCCGGCCCTGTGATTGGTGCTGCCGATGGAACACGCCTCCCACTGAATCCTACCTAGTTGCTTTGCAGCAAATGATCCTCAGCTCCGATATGCAGCTAAGCCAGCAAAACAGTCCTAGAGTCTGATCCTGTGCATGTTTACACAAAACTAAATCCTACTGGGTCTTACTCCCAAGTGACTTATGCACAGGACTGCAGCCGCAATGCATCTTTGCTTGAGTTCAGTGATAAATGTGTTTTAAAAATAGATGAACCTCTCTTTCAAAAACTGGCACGGCATCTGCTATATGGTTAGTTTTAAAAACAACCAGCAACAACCGCCACTTCCCCAGTTTCTAGGCTTTTTCTGTCTGCATAGTTCTGCCAGTGGTCAGCAGATATCGAAGTATCGGACTGCTCCACCCTCCAGAGAAATAAGATCAGGAGTTTGCATCGAACTTACAAACAGTTATCCATGCTGTTGTTACTTGGAAAGCAGAAGTGAAGAACCTGTGGCTCACGGATGTTCCCGGTCCCCCCCTGCTTTGCCATTGGCCATGCTGGTCAGGATTGATGGATGTTGTAGCCCAACAACATTCAGAGAGCCACAGGTTCCCCACCCCTTCCTGCAAAGCAGTCGCCATTGAAAAATCCATAGTCCTTGCATGGGTTCAAGCCTCACCCTCACCTGTTTTGCAGCAAGGCTTTCTTTGTGACAGTGCTCACCTGTACAGAGCATCGCACCCTCTTCTTTTTGCTGCCCACGGGGGTCATTTTGTTCTGGTACTCCCAGCACTTTTATCAAGATAGGAGGACAGGGCACCTTTGTTTTTTTAATATTAAAAAGAGAGAGAACACGGTATACATGTGTATACTTATCAGCTTAAAAAACAGTCTCACCTAGCTCCTGGCTGTTAAAAAGTAGTTAATGGACTTTGCCACCCTGAGCAAATTCTTCTGGCTTCTCCACCCCACTCCGTCCCTCCCCACGGGTTTATGCATTGAGCCGGCCTAAGCTTTTCCCGTCGCTCTGCAGCCGTCGGTGCCTGTTGATAAAGCCTCGTTCTTCATTGTGTACAAAACTTGAGCTCTGGTTTCCTGGGCATCTGCCTCCAATTTGATGTTGCTAAATATATTATCCTGCAATATAGACAATCCAGTAATGTTTTGATTTGTGGGCCCGCAAAGTATATCAAGTGCTCTCCTCCCAAGATCTGACTTCCTCCCTGTGCTAAAGCATCTTCGTCTTTGACATCACTTACTTTTTGTTGTTGTCATAGAACAGGAGTGGGACATCTCAGGCCTCTGGTCCGAATGTGGAAGCCCTCTTAAGCTTCTCTGTCTGTCTCCCAGGCTCCAAACCCCCCTGGAATGTTTTTGCCTGGGTGGAATGTCCTTGAACTGTGATAATCACAGAATCATAGAATTAAAGGGAGCGCTGAGGGTCATCTAGTCCAACCCCATGCAATGCAAGAATCTCAACACATATTCTCCCATCCAATTGGAAACCAGACCAGACCCTGCTTAGCTTTGCAAATGTGCTAGCTAGTTTTATTGCTACACCACTAGCATGATGCCTCTCGCTTGCCTGGAGAGATCCAGTGGGCAGGTGTAGAAACTTGTCTACACTACAAAAGTGAAATTTCCTTTCATTGCTCTGCCCACTTTCCCCTCTGGCCACGCCCAGTTCTGGCATATGCTGCCCACCCTCCAATGCCACTCTCAGGCTGAAAAATGTCTCCCACCCCCGCTGTAGCCTGCTCCTGTGGAGCTAGCTTGGACAGGGGAACGTTTTTGCCTGGTGGCTAAAAGTGTATAATGAAGGCACCAGGAGAACCTCCCTGGGGAGAGCATTCCACAGATAGGGAGCCACTGCAGAGAAGGCCCCGTTCTCACGTTACCACCCTCCGTACCTCTGTACCGCTCAGGGAGGAGGCACACGAAGGAGGGCCTCAGAAGATGATCTCATGGTCTATATGCTGCCTGACCTCCAGGAACGCAAGGTAGCATGTGTGTGTGCGCATGCATATTTTCCATTCTGTTTACCCTCACAACAACAACCCTGTAAAGTAGGCTAGGCAAAGACGTAAGGGTGCTTCAGCAAGTGTGCAGCTTGTGCACGCAAACAGTAGAGCTGTGCACTTGTGCATTTATTCACACATAGCGTTCAAAGGGTGCACAGCGTGCTTGAGAGAAGTAATGCAACGGGTGCGCACTCTTGTACAGACAGCTAGTCTTTGTGTTCAGTGTGACATGTGAACCAGGTTGCTCAATGAGATTCAGATGTTGCTGAACTACAACTCCCATCATCCAAGGCCATTGTCTGTGCTGTTTTAGGACTGGTGGACTTGTAGTTCAACAACACCTGAAGGGCCAAAGCTTCCTCGTGCCCTAATTGCTACATTAAAGGTAAAGGAGCCCTGACAGTTAAGTCCAGTCGTGAAAGACTCTGGGTTGCGGCGCTCATCTCGCTTTACTGGCCGAGGGAGCTGGCGTTTGCCCGCAGATAGTTTTTCCAGGTCATGTGGCCAGCATGACTAAGCTGCTTCTGGTGAAACACCGTTTACCTTCCCACCAGAGCAGTACCTATTAATCTATTTGCACTGGTGTGCTTTCGGACTGCTAGGTTGGCAGGAGCTGGGACCGAACAACGGGAGCTCACCCTGTCGTGGGGATTCGAACCGCCGACCATCTGATCGGCAAGCCCAGGAGGCTCAGTGGTTTAGACCGCGGCGCCACCCGCTTCCCAAATGCCACATTACACCGGCACGTTTTGGCTCTTCACCCCCCTAGCACACCCCTGTTGTAGAGAGGAGAAGCCACACAATTTTCTCCAGTGCTGCTGAGAGGTTTCTGTGGTGTAGGAAGGAGCACACATCTGTGACTCCCACACAGGCGAGCAGATAGACAAAGCTAGTCTTTCGCACATAAATGTACAGCAGCGTCAGCTGCCAGTCTTGTCAGAGATAATAATGTATGGGGTGTTTCTTTTCTAAAATCAGCAGGAGATGCTCAAAGTCCAGAGTAAAAAAAAACATGTCAACCCCACCCAAATTGCAGATTAGTGTTTTCCTAGGCAGGAAATGTGACAAAAAAACCTGTTTTGAAAATTGCAAAGAGCTTAAAGCAAGTAATGAATTATGTAACGAGTTAACAAGCTATTAAAGGGGTGGGGGGAAGAAGCCCATTTTTAGAGAGATCTATGCACGATGTCGAGAATAAATTAGGGGAACGAATACTGAGCCATGCTTCAGAGCTGTGTAAGTGAGTTTGCTCCAGCTAACTCAATGGGCTGTGTTGGACCCTCGAGGAAGCAGGCGACTTTTTCGCTTTCTTTTTTCCACCACCCAGAAAGAACACCCCAGGCACGCTGCCAGAGAGATTGCAATGAGAAACCTGCTCCCCGTGCCTCAGAGAAATGTGCCCAGGAATCTTGACATTTTCTTATCAGCAAGAAAATACCACAGGAAGGTTGCAGCCCTGTGGAAAATGTTGAGGGAGTTTCTCCCACCGAGCCCGGTGGGACATATTTCCCAGCAAATATGCAAAAGTTTGGGCTGTTGAGTTGACCATATTTAGGATTACATCCAATACTGCATTTTTAAGACACGGGGAGAACTTCTACATGCCACTCCCATGTCCAAAGTTCAAGGCAGCCATCTCGCCTAAATAAGTAATTGCTTTCGAGACAGGTTGGTGAACTGCAAACCCCAGAAACAGCTCAGCTGTTTTCAGGCCTTTGTCTTTGAAGGAGTCGAGGAGGACGGTGTGATTTCTGCAGTTACGACAATTGCCTCAACCTATTTTAGTGCAATTTAAGAGACAGCCATCGTCTCAAGGTCCCCTCAGCAGACAGCAGTGATTCCCTTAAACATTACATTGTGGACTGAGATTTTCTTTCGGCAAGTGACATTTGTACCTTGGTGTTTTGTCACACTTGGCCAGCGTGTCTCTTTCTGCCCGTTTAGCGATAGTCTCGTGCTGTTGATTCTGGAATGCTGAAGAAGTCTGTGAATTTCTCTTGAAAGGGCTTCAAGTTACAAGAAAGGAGGGCGGGCCCAGAAATCTTGCTCAGTTAGGTTCTTCCTTTGGGTGGAAGATCTCTACATCGATATACCTGTAGAACTACCATATTTTTCGCTCTATAGGACACACTTTTCCCCCTCCAAAAATTAAGGGGGAATGTGTGTGCGTCCTATGGAGCGAATGCAGGCTCCTTGGCTTCAGCGATAGCAACGCAAAGCCTCTGAAGCGCAGAGGGAGCGCTCCCTCCATGCTCCGGAGGCTTCGCGTTGCTTTCACTGAAGCCTGGAGAGCGAGACGGGTTGGTGTGCACCGACCCCTCTTGCTCTCCAGGGATAGCTGCCTGAAGCCTTCGGAGTGCAGCGTGAGTTCCCGCTGCGCTCCACAGGCTTCGGGTTCCTTTTGCTGAAGCCGGGAGAGCAAGACTCTCCTAGCTTCAGCAGAGAGGGAGAGCTGCGAGCGCCACTTCAGCCAAGCAGGAGGAGAAAGTAAGGGGCTCCATTTCTCCTGCCACTTCGCTGAAGGGGCGCTGAGCAGAGGGGGGGGAGATTTTTTTTTTCTTGTTCTTCCCCTCTAAAACAAGGTGCATCCTATGGTCCGGTGCATCCTATAGAGCGAAAAATACAGTAGTTTTCCACTGCAGCCAAAGGTGCAGATGACTGGGAATGATTTCCATAGGGCCATGGCACATATTTTCCCAGGAGCAGGGCTAGCCCACATGGACCCCTTTTCAACCCATCTTTCAACATGGCAGGCGTCATATGAACCCTCCCTTTGGAGATGACCATACCAGAAACGATGGAGAGACGCTATGATCATAGCCTTTATTGAGTACTTGAAACACTACCCATATACAGTGGTACCTTGGTTCTCAAACTTAATCTGTTCCTGAAGTCCGTTCCGAAACCAAAGTGTTCCAAAACCAAGGCACGCTTTCCCATAGAAAGTAATGCAAAATGGAGTGATCCGTTCCAGACTTTTAAAAGCAACCCCTAAAACAGCAATTTAACATGAATTTTACTGTCTAACGAGACCACTGATCCATAAAACGAAAGCAATAAACAATGTACTGCAGCCACACACACAATCAATCAACCAGTAGCTGAACTGGGTTCCACACAGTCACAAAAACAAAACAAAAAGAGCCGCAAAAACAAAAATGCAAAACAAATAGCAAAAAAAAAGACAGACCTCAGTGTAACACTCAAAACGGAAGTGTGGCACTCAAATCGGAAACATAACACTTAAAACGGAGCACGTTCGGCTTCCGAAAAACGTTCACCAACCGGAACACTTACTTCCAGGTTTGCAGTGTTTGGGTTCCAAGTTGTTTGAGTGCCAAGGTTTTTGAGAACCAAGGTACCACTGTATCATGTCTGTGATCCTTACAACAACCCCATAAAGTCAGTGTTATCATCTCCATTTTACAGACCAGGAATGGGGGTAGATGCTGCTCAGGTAGAGAGAAAATGCCTTTCCTCAAGGCACCTAGTAAGCGTATGAAAGAGCCGAGATTTGATTCTTATGGGGTTTGTATTTGTTTGTTTCTCTCTCTCTAAAAAAAAGTATCCTGTAGTAGTTAGTGGGAGTGAAAACACAGCTTCGTGTTCCAGGTATTGTAATAACAAAAATGAATTAAGCAAGGTTTTCAAATTCAGTTTGTTTTCCCACGTATATCAATATTTTATCAGGAATCTATTATAAGATTTGCTCTCTCCTCCCGCCTCCCCGCCAGAACTGCAGACAGGCAGGCTACCAATCAGCCCAAAGCTATCAAAAGGATGAGCATTGAAAGAAATGTTTGTATTGTGTGCGCCTTCCCCCTGCTTAGCGGATGATGTCCCATTTTCTACATCATTGCTCACACACAAACCCCATTCATCTCCGCTTTTGCTAGAATGCAATCACATGGGGTCCGTATGTTGCAGATTAGAATAGTGGCAGAAACAAGTATCTTTGCAGGCTTCCGTGTATCGTTTTCCAGCAATTGCAGTTTGAGAATATATGCATACAGCGGTACCTCGGGTCAGTGGCGTAGCGTGGGTTGTCAGCACCCGGGGCAAGGCAAGTAATTTGCGCCCCCTAACCTGTGGATTTGCGCCCCCTAACTCGTGGATTTGCGCCCCCCAGATGTTGCGCCCGGTGCGACCGGCCCCCCCTGCACCCACGCTACGCCACTGCCTCGGGTTACATATGCTTCAGGTTACACATTCAGCTAACCCAGAAATAGTGCTTCAGGTTAAGAACTTTGCTTCAGGATAAGAACAGAAATTGGGCTCCGGCGGTGCAGCAGCAGCAGGAGGCCCCATTAGCTAAAGTGGTGCTTCAGGTTAAGAACAGTTTCAGGTTAAGAACGGACCTCCGGGACGAATTAAGTACTTAGCCTGAGGTACCACTGTATACCAAAATAGTTTGCTCAGAGCATGGCAAACCAGCACCTCCATTGAGTGACCCATTTTTGCTTTCTTGCATGTGGGATTTGCGGAAGTGAAAATATGTCAGGGGGTACATTGATGCTGGGTGTTTAGGCATTTTGGGTTTGTTTGTTTTTGCGTATGGGCTATTCTTGCTAATTCTTGAAAGTGTTGTGTACACAGAGAATATCTTGACTTACTGGTTACATTTTTATCTCATTCTTCCCACGGTGAGTTTAGGACAATTGCCATGGTGTGTTTCATTACCACTCCAATATATCCAATATATAGCAATTGTGGAAGGCAGGATCAGCCAGAAATGCAGAACCAGTGGTTCTCCAGATGTTGGACTCCAACTCCCATCCTCCCTAATCATTGGCCATGCTGGCAGGGGCTGATGGGAGTTGAAGTCCAGCCCGGAGCATGAGACTCTTCATCCCAGGGTTGTGTGTTCAAGTCGCACATTGTGCAAAAGATGTCTGCACTGTGAAGGGTTGAGCTAGATGATCCTCATGGTCCCTTCAAGCTCTATGGTTCTATGATGCAGGAAATCCAGAGGTTGAGCATCTGCATCTCTTTTCCCACTCCTCTGCTCTGATTCCATGTAGATCGGCTCCTCTTGCCGTGTTGCCCATGAGAAGCAAGCACAATTTGCCAGGCAGCTAAGCAGCAAAGCATTTGTGAAATGGAAAAGGGTTGGTTCTTCGTGTCTTTCAGGAAGTTGGTCCGTCACATGTCTAATGTGTCATATGCAAGTCAGGCTAGTAACTACCAGACTTATTTGCAAGGCTGTACATTTTTGTTCTCTTCGCACTAGTTGTCATCTAGTCTTCAAGCACGAGCTCTAAGTCAGTGGGAGGACTTTCAGCAGCCCCCAGGCAACTCTGCACCCCTCCTCTGCTAGAAAAAAAATCTGCTAAGAATTCTTGCATAATGCAGTCTGGCCATTTGCTGGTTAAAAGTTGGACTTGTTTTCAAGTATCAACACTGTTAACTCTGGATAGAGTGCCAGTCGTAAACTTTTGAGGACCAATCCGGTCCGTTCAGAAGTGGAGCTTAAGGGGTAAGAATTGCTTGTAAAACCAAACTTTTTCTTTTCCTTTGTCTTTTTTTTAAAATAGAATCAGCAGTGCGCATTCCATCCCCTTTTTTAGCAGTGGTCTGGACTGCACAAAATCTAAATTTGAATCAACTATACAAGACATTCCACTCAATTATTTAAAAAAATGGGGGAGGACCATGCAGCTTTGAGAAGGGAAAGAAAGCTGTTTGGTTTTGCCAAGTTTAATATAGGGGTATGTGTGCAACGATGTTTTCGTGTTAAATATCTCTTGCACCGTTAGATGACAATACTTTAAATAAATCAAGCAGGCCTGGTGGAAAACATTTGGCACAGGTTGCTCGCTAGCTCGCTAACCTCCTGTGCTTTCCCTCAGGGAGGAAAAGACTCCACCTTGCTGCTCATTGTTCTGCTCGCTGTGCAGTTCTCAGTATTATAAAACCAGAGGAGGAAAAGGATCCTGGCACGCTAGCAGCTTCTGTCTTCCAGTTCGTTAATGCTTTGCCCCGAGAGCAAACTTTGAAGTGTTCCATCTCGCTGCCATATCAAAGGCTCAGCATAGACTTAAAAACACACACACACACCAAAGATAGACCTTGTTGGACTACAACTCCCATCATCCTTGGCCCTGCTGGCTAGGGAGGATGGGAGTTGTAGTCCAACAACTTTTGAGGACCCAAGGTTGAGAAAGGATGCCCTAGACCAGCGTTTCCCAAACTTGGGTCTCCGGCTGTTTTTGGACTCCAATTCCCATCATCCCTGACCATTGGCCCTGCTAGCGAGGGATGATGGGAGTTGTAGGTTTTAGGTTGAAAAGGTCACGAGAGAAGCTGAAGAAGTGCGAAAGAAGGAAGATAGCATTGGTGTTATAAGAGTTGGCAAGGTGCCGTGCTGCCAAGATAACAGGATTCTTAGGAAGAAAGATACAGGAATATAATATGGTTGGTTGCTGTTTTTTTAATTGCTCAGGCTTTTCCTATCCGTGTTTTCTAGAAACCCATTTAATGGCAATTCTCAGAGTTCCTTACTCGTCTCAAAAGAATCCAGGCAATAGAGATCAATTTTGGTCAGTGGCATGCAGTCAGTGGACATGGGGAGCTAGGCTAGTCCCTGAAATGTTCCCATTAAATTAGAATATTACAATATTAAAGTCTGGTGCCTCCTTCCCAAAGCCCGGGAAGCTTCTGCCCAGCTCAGGGAAGGGGACACGATGCTCATACACATGACATTGTCTCTCCCCCACCCCCCTTTGCCTTCACAAGCTGGTGCCTCTGATCCTAACTGTTCCCCTATGAAAGATTTCACTGCACACCACTGGTTTTGGTGGGGAAAAGGGAATGCCTTGATTCAAGGGGGATTTTTTGTTTTGTTTGGGGGTTGTCGCCTCCCCCCCACCCATTCCTAAGATCTTCCTGGCCATGTGGTGAGGAGAACTTTGGACCAGATCAGAAACCCAGGAACAAAATTATCGGCATCACGAAGAGGCTACGGTCAGACCATGGGAAGTCATCGTGTCCTCTGAGCTCCTCACAAATTACGAATCGTAGACCTGCAACTGCAGATCTAGGGACTAGGACATGGGTAGGCAAACTAAGGCCAGGGGGTCAGATCCGGCCCAATCACCTTCTCAGTCCGGCCCGTGGACGGTCCAGGAATCAGCGTGTTTTTACATGAGTAGAATGTGTGCTTTTATTTAAAATGCATCTCTGGGTTATTTGTGGGGCACAGGAATTCGTTCATTTTTTCCCCTTCAAAATATAGTCTGCCCCCCCCCCCAAGGTCTGAAGGACAGTGGATTGGCACCCTGCTGAAAAAGTTTGCTGACCCCTGGACTAGGAGCTTAGGAAGTCCCAGGCAAAGTTTTCCGCACTGGGAAATGGTTTTCCCTTAGGCCTGTTTTTACACAAAACAAACATGTGGGGACGGCCATATTGCCTCCAGGGCTGAATGTCTCAGCCACTCCCATCTACTTGGCAACAACCCAGACCCTGGGTGCCTCTGTAGCTCCTGAGACAGAGGATTTAAGAATCTTTGGAATGCATCGCTTACCACCACGTTCAGGCTTATTTTTATAGCTGATACTGGATCACAAGGAGCACTTAGCCAAGCAGGGAGTCCCATGTGCCCTGTGGCTGTGCTCAAAAAGCTTTCCACCCTTGTGCCCCTCCGCTTGCATTTTCGCCATACTGGGATAGCCGTGCAATGCGAACATGTGTACACACAAAGAGGCTGGCCCATAGATAAAGCTTTCCTCGTTCACTTCAGCCCCAAAGCACTCGCAAAATTATGAGATATTCAGCCCTGCAGGCTGCACAACTTTCTCTGCCAAGAATGTCCACATCTAGGGAACAACTTTGCCACACCCTAGAACGGATCATAAAACACAGCCGCCATGTTCAGGTCTCTCTTTTTCTCCCCCCCCCCTTCTTTCATCCAGTCTATGACTTTCCAGGCAAAAGCCTTCACAGAGATCCCTCTTATATGACCTCGATAAAGAAAAGACCTATTAATTATTATTATTTTGTCCACTCCCTAGTTTAAAAAAGGAGGCGAGCGGAAAGTATTGTACACACAGGATGAAAACCGTTTTTTTTAAAAAAAAAAATCCCGTCGTTAATGTGTGGGGTTTCATTCGCTAGTGAACAACGAGCTTTTAAAAATCTCCCGGAAACGAGCGAAAATCTCCCAAAACAATCTTGACCTCTGGTTTCTTGACGAAAGCTACAGTAAGCACCTGTAGAGTTTGAGCTTTCTGCATTAGCTTTCAGATTACCAGAAAACAACAACAGCACCCAGACAGATTAAATCCATGGCTTTCTTTTAGCCGGAACTTGCCGGAACTCAGTTTCTGGGCACCATTGCCATTCTAAGAGAACGGGTGAGGTGTTCGTGGTGAGTTCTGGCACCTCTTTTGCTAGAAAAAGAGCGCTGATTAAATCTGATACTTTGTGTTTCTCAGAAAGACCGTTCCTACCCTTTACCCAAGATGGATGTGAAAATAAATGCATATGTTTAGGTTTGTGAGCAGGTCACTTTCCAGTTTCTGGGAATCACCATTGGGGAGCAGAAGAGCTGTTGCCCTCAGATCCCGCTTGCAAACCATAGCTGTCAACGTTTCCCGTTTCTTTAAGGAAAATTCCCTTATTCCGAATAGGATTCCTCTCAAGAAAAGGGAAAAGTTGACAGCTATGTTGCAAACTTCCCGCAGGCATCTGGTTGGCCACTGTGAGAACAGGATACTAGTGCCACTGTATTCTGCTCTGGTCAGACCTCACCTGGAGTACTGTGTCCATTCTGGGCACCACAGTTCAAGAAGGACACTGACAAACTGGAACGTGTCCAGAGGAGGGCCACCAAAATGGTCAAAGGCCTGGAAACGATGCCTTATGAGGAACAGCTAAGGGAGCTGGGCATGTTTAGCCTGGAGAAGAGGAGGTTAAGGGGTGATATGATAGCCATGTTCAAATATATAAAAGGATGTCACATAGAGGAGGGAGAAAGGTTGTTTTCTGCTGCTCCAGAGAAGCAGACACGGAGCAATGGATCCAAACTACAAGAAAGAAGATTCCACCTAAACATTAGGAAGAACTTCCTGACAGTAAGAGCTGTTCGACAGTGGAATTTGCTGCCAAGGAGTGTGGTGGAGTCTCCTTCTTTGGAGGTCTTTAAGCAGAGGCTTGACAACCATATGTCAGGAGTGCTCTGATGGTGTTTCCTGCTTGGCAGGGGGTTGGACTCGATGGCCCTTGTGGTCTCTTCCAACTCTATGATTCTATGATTCTAGACTGGATTGGGCCCTTTCCTGATCCAGCAGAGCTCTTGATACATTGTTTTTTTCTTTATTAAAAGAAAAACTTTTGTACCTTTGCATGCCTCTTGTTTTCCCCTCATTTAGATATACTGTCCCGTTCCAAACTTGGCTTCTCTTTCTTCCTAACGTGGCTGCAGGAGTTGTTACAAATTGCAAACGGCACAGAATACCTAACAAAACACAGAAATGACTGTTTGCAAAGCCTTATTAAGCTTTGGCATTGTTCCTTTCTGCTTTGTTGGAACCACATGACCTGCATGATTCCCCACCCCCGCCCCGCTTTGGTTCAGAATAAACGTCATTCAGCCAATCGTGCACCGCAGCAAATGAGCAAGCTCGTGTTGCCACCGAAAACGGAGAAATTCAGGTCTTTTTTATTAAAAAAAAAAAAAAAGCAAAACACAGTAACAACAATGTGCAGTTTGATAGCATGTGGGGACCAGAAAAATCCCATTAAATGAGAGCTTAGGGGTCACTGAATTTGGTATTCAGTGCCACTCCAGTTAGTAAATATTTGATCTTAAAATGGAAGGAGCCAGAAGAGGAGAAAAACACCCAGAAATGTCATTGTTCGGTTGCCTTTTGTGCTGTTTGAATACCAAGAGACTCCCAGCTCAGAAACCTGCCAGCTCAAAAATCAAGAGGATATGGGGCCAGGAGGCCAAAGACGCAGAAAATTTTAATGGTGTCTTAAAGAAACTGATGAAGCAGCTTATGAGACCATTAGAGTTTATGCCACAGTAAACCAATTCAGACATGCTATCACAGTCCGGTCACAGATCTCTGCAGCCTTGGAATGATGGGCTCACCTTCTCACTGAAACATTCGGCTTTTCCACGTCCAGGGCTCCCATTTGCACACCACAGTCAGCCATAAACCAATAGCGTACTGTGCATGGCTTGATCACTCCCGCTTTGCGCTTCTTCCTGCTAGCCCTGGAGAGAGAAGCAAGCCACAGTCCCGGGTTTAGCATTAGGTCCAAACCAAGGATCGTGGTTTATTTCATTTCCCAGAAGCCACAATCTGTAGCCACTGATTGTTCTTGAACGTGATTTGTTTGGAGGGATCACGGTTTGTTTACTCTGCATAGCAATAGAGAGGAGCAAGAGTGCCCAGCAAGGTGGTCACAGTCAACTACTAACCATGGTTTACAGTGACATGCAGATTTTTTTAAGTGGAAGAGGTGGAACAGTCGCCTCCCAAGTGCTTATGAGGCAGTACAGTGGTACTTTGGTTCTCAAACAATCCGTTCCAGAATTCAGTTCCAAAACTAAAGCGTTCCAAAACCAAGGCATGCTTTTCAATAGAAAGTAATGTAAAGCGGATTAATCCATTCCAGACTTTTGGAAACAACCCCTAAAACAGCAATTTAACATGAATTTTACTATCCAACGAGATCATAGATCCATAAAATGAAAGCGATAAACAATGTGCTGTACTATAAAATCAGTAAGACAGTATTGTAGATGATAAAAATTAAAATTACTTTTTTTTCCTTACCTGCACTGATGACAGTCATTGTTTGGCTGGGGGGCTTTTATCCATTTCCGCAGTCACACAATCAATCAATCAATCAATCAATCAGTAGCTGAACTGGGTTCCACACAGTCTCAAAAAAATTAACCGAAAAAGCCTCAAAGACAAAAATGCAAAATAAAGAGCAAAAACAAAAACGCCAAACTTAATCCGTTCTGGAAGTCTGTTTGACTTCCAAAATGTTTGAAAACCAAGACGCAGCTTCTGATTGGTGTAGGCGCCTTGGAAACAAATAGCCGACAGCCGGATTGGATGTTTGGCTTCCAAAAAACGTTCGAAATCCAGAACACTTACTTCTGGGTTTCTGGCGTTTGGGAACCAAGGCGTTTGAGTACCAAGGTGTTTGAGAACCAAGGTACCACTGTATTATCATGTACATAAGCTTTTATCTTTTACAGCTTATTGCAACAATGCTGACTAATTTTTAGCATACTTCTGAATACCAGACAATAGGGAACCTTGTCTCCCTGCAGATGCTGCCAGACTGCAGCTCCCATCAAACCTGCCTATTGGCCATGTTGACTGGAACTGGTGGGAGCTGGAATATAACTCCCTTTTGGAGAGATACAGGATTGCATCCCTGCCTGTAAGCTATCGGGATGTTAGTGGTGGGCCCCTTTTATTCAGTACGTAGCATTAGTAAATGAAGAAAGAGACCAATTCCCCATGAGCCGACATCATTTTGCAACAAGATCAAGCCATTCTGTGTCGTCAAGATGATTTGACCACACTGTGCGAAATTTTATTTATTTGGGAAAACTCTCTTGCTAGATGTCAAAGGCTCTGCTTGGTCCTCTGCCAAGCATAAGTCAGAGAGAGTTTTGCCCATGTAAGGAGAGAGAATTTGTGATTCAGAAACAAATCAGAGTTAGCCATAACCCAGACTAAGGCCTCAAGGCAATCTGCCAACAGAAGAAACTGTTTCGTTGCCTTGATTTCACAGGTTCCCACGAAGGACAATAAGCTGCAGCCTTTCAGCTTGCTAGGTATCCAAAATGCTCCTCCCAAAAAAAGGTTTATTTGGATACCCATCAAGAATCATGCCCAGATGAGGAACGAACCTGAAAAGAATGACGCAAAATGCTTTCTTAGGGGTTGAATCAGTGCAACTTCTGAGGCCAGTTTTAACAATACCCTTCAGTGTTTAGGTATACGTACCTGGGTACAAGCTCGCTTTGGGTGTCTCAGCTGCAGCTTTCCCCTTTAAAGTGCATGCTAGTAATGGATCCAACCCCTGCTTGTTTGCATTCTCTACAAGGAATGACAGGGTGTTGCTTCTGAATGAGTCATACTCAAATGAGACGGCTTGAAATCAATGGGCTTCTGGTAATCAACTCCACTTATTTCAATGGGTTTATTCTGAGTATGGCTTAGCACAGGGGTCAGCAAACTTTTTCAGCAGGGGGCCGGTCCACTGTCTCTCAGACCTTGTGGGGGTGCCTGACTATATTTTGGAAAAAAATAATGAACAAATTCCTGTGCCCCACAAATAACCCAGAGATGCATTTTATATAAAAGCACACCTTCTACTCATGTAAAAACACCAGGCAGGCCCCACAAATAACCCAGAGATGCATTTTAAATAAAAGGACACACTCATGTAAAAACACACTGATTCCCGGACCTTCCGTGGGCCGTATTGAGAAGCCAATTGGGCTGGATCCGGCCCCCGGGCCTTAGTTTGCCTACCCATATATGCCAGGCAGAAGGAATCACTGCTGGGAAGAGGCAGAAGAAACACCACGGTGCACCTGTAGCAGCAAAAGCAGTCGCCTTCGTAGCTGCAATAAAATATCTCTCCCTCATCACTCTTGCCAGCCACAGCAGGCGCTGAAACTCCAAAATTACCCCAAATGGCTCACTGTCTCCTGAGACAGATGGATGCCAATAACAATATGTATACATGAATTGTTGGCGTTTTGTCCTCGGGTATCTGCACCGTAGACAGTGAACTGTCTCATTAGAAATGGAGCCAAGTCAAGCTTGGGAAGCAGGTGTTGTTTCAGATATTTGAGGCCTGAGTCTGTTTTCAGGACTAAGTCCTAAGGGCGAAGAACCAGCAAGTTGTTGCAAGAGGTTCTCGTATGTTGCCCCACCTTTCTTAAATTCTAGGTTCCAGGTTGACTATAGTGGCAGGGCTGATGAAATGCAAATTCAAATCACTCTGCAGCTAAACTGGTCTAAAGTTCATTGCCCATATATTTTCAGTTGGGGATGGGCAGATTAGGACGCACGGGCCGTTTGCTAAATTATCCACAGTAGGCTTGCAAGGGTTTGTGACTCCAATTTCCTTAATAAGAACAACAACTAAAAGACTCCGCCACCCCTAAATTAGATGGTTGGAACCCATGATCTGCAAGTGCCTTAAGTATGTATGCATTTACGTTTATATGTGGGTGGCGCTGTGGGTTAAACCACAGAGCCTAGGACTTGCCGATCAGAAGGTCGGCAGTTCGAATCCCTGCGATGGGGTGAGCTCCCGTTGCTCGGTCCCTGCTCCTGCCAACCTAACAGTTCGAAAGCACATCAAAGTGCAAGTAGATAAATAGGTACCACTCTGGCGGGAAGGTAAACGGCGTTTCCGTGTGCTGCTCTGATTCGCCAGAAGCGGCTTAGTCATGCTGGCCACATGACCCGGAAGCTGTATGCCGGCTCCCTTGGCCAATAAAGCGAGATGAGCGCCGCAACCCCAGAGTCGGCCACGACTGGACCTAATGGTCAGGGGTCCCTTTACCTATTTTACCATTCCGTTGTATGGCTCACTGGGTCTAAAGTAACCCAAAACCACTTTTTGTATTATTTTCTCTACTAAAAGCACAATGAGCACAACAACCTTGTTTCCCAAGATGTCATTTAATGAAACAGATGATGGGAAACTCCCAGGCTCTGTAGAACATGATGAATCTCTCTATTTCAGAACACAATGGCTCCCTTGAACATTGTGAAACAAACACCAGGACCTTAACAGTGTATCTTTTTAAAAATTTGAAATGTTGATCTGGTGTTTTCCATGAGGTTAGCGGGGGGGTTTTTTGTTTTGTTTTTTTTAAGTGATTACTTGAGTGCAAAATGGCATCTGCACATGGTATTCAGAATCTCAACCCCGAGGCAACTTTGCCAATAACCTTTCCTCCGGGAAACCGTTCTGAAGAAGGGCTTGTGCTTTCTTTTCACCAACAGCTGACGGGTTCAAAAGCTACATTATATCTGCCACGTTTTGCAATCTGCTGGGAACAGAGTTGAAACAATTGCAGCATTTCAGCTGCACTGCCACCCTTCTCTGTGTGGAGGCAAATTTATCTCGTGAACATCTCGTTCAAAATGATAAACTAAGTATATAACCCTGACAGAAAAATGCAGATATTGCAAATGGCAACAGAATTTTTATTTTTTTGAAGTGGGGAAAGAACTTCAGAAATGTCAAAACTGCTAGATTTTTCTAAGCCCCAACCATGTGCCAATTTGCTGCCCAGTTCATTTCAAGCTTCTGGGACATACCCTGCGGAGCTGTGATGTTTTCATAAGCGCACATTTCTGAAGGAAGGCCTTTGCTTGGTCCTCCATAACCTCTTCTTTGTTTGGAGGAGATTCCTTCTGAAATATTTGCTTTTCCTGAAGTTTCTTGGCTGTGAATGTTACCCACCGCATTCCGTTCCAGAGCTGTGAAGAATGGCTGCTATTATGACTTCTAACTGTAGGGTTCTATTTCCTCTCGGATTGGTATCGGTTTCCATCTACAGCTTCGTTCAGTAGTGGCCGTTGACCATTGGGACTTGAAAGGCAGAAAGCAGAGAGGGAGAAAAACAGTATGCAGCGTCAGAACCAATGATAGTCAGAGAAGACTTACCCCAGTTTTCTCCCTATTCTCCTCCCTGCTAAGTTCTACCAGGGCTAACTGTTGACCAACACTAAAACGACTCTAGCATTGTATTCTCCTTTATGTGATGCTTTTCTGCAAGCGGGGAGGTGGGGATGTGTTTGTGTGTATTCAGTTTGTGAGTCCACTCTTGGGACACCGGAGTGTATCATTTGTCTCTTAGCCGATATCTGCTATCACGATATGGTCTTCAAACCGGTTTTGGACGAAATATGGATATATCTCCCAGCCCTACTAGATCGTAGTACAGTGGTGCCTCGCAAGACGAAATTAATCCATTCCGTGAGTCTCTTCGTCTAGCAGTTTTTTCGTCTTGTGAAGCAAGCCCATTAGCGGATTAGCGCTATTAGCGGTTTAGCGGCTATTAGCGGCTATTAAAGGCTTAAGGGATTAGCGGATTAGCTGCTAAAAGGCTATTAGCGGTTTAGCGGCTTAGAAAAAGGGGGTGGGGAGCGGAAAAAAATCTCAAGACTCGCAAGACATTTTCGTCTTGCGAAGCAAGCCCATAGGGAAATTCGTCCTGCGAAGCGCATCGAAAAACGGAAAACCCTTTCGTCTAGCGGGTTTTCCGTCTTGCGAGGCATTCGTCTTGCGGGGCACCACTGTACTTAGCTTTGTCTTGTGTCTGGAAACAATAAGCACTTTGTTACTTTGAACTGTGCAAGAGAGGAGTTCCCCGCTAGAATAAGTTGTCTGACTAGAGAAGGAAATTTCTGAAGACTCTGCTGGGGTTCTCCATGTTCTGCTGATATATCACAGAGGTTGAGGTGTGGCAAACAACCAGCTGATTTCTACAAGTCACCCACACTCCTGACCGCTGACTGTGAGCCAGTTGTGGGGGGCACAGGGGAA